>NW_026623933.1:72546-97145 GCF_030028575.1 Malurus melanocephalus | reverse complement strand
TTTGGTTTGTGATTTTGTTTGGCCCAAACAAACCCCTCTTTTGGCTTTTTAACAATATAGCTTTTAAAATAATCTCCAGCTTTTAAACTCYTTATGGTAAGCATTTTCCTTCTCTCTCACTTAGGCAGTTTAGGAAGAAAGCTACTGACTGTAATTAAGTGCTGAGTTCTTCCAGAGAGGTAAGGGTTGGGTTTTTTTCTTTTATATTTTATTTTAACTAATTTRCCGTTAGAATTTGATGGTACCCTAGAAATTTTTTTTAGATCCTTTGCTCCAAACATTGTCAATGCAACACAGATAACCTTCAGCACCTGCTCAATGTTAGTCTACCTTTTAATGATTATTAAAGAGAATTCAGCATCTTAGAAACTCTCATAGACTCCACATCTGATACCAAAAGCAAGATCATATTTTTGCTATTTTACTCATATTTTTCCCTTATTATTTTTTTTTCTTTAGGATCATTTMCTTCTCTAGTGATAAGGTGGTTTGCCACCTTGAGGGCAAGACTAGGTAAGTTCCCTATTGTTAGCATGTGATTCACCTTCTTGGTCTCAGGTCCCTTTCAGACATAATAAGCTGTATAAACTGCCTTTATATCTTTTCTTATCTTCAGCCATTTGARATGAATCTTCATGCAGTCACTCTATTCTTAAGTTTCTATAGCTGTCCACTGCTTTATAGTAAATCTGTTTTACAATTTCACTTATGGTCTGGCATCTAAGTTTAAAATAAGACAGAGGATGAACTATTTATTAAATAGGAAGTAAYGAGTAAGAGAAGAATTATTTTAAATATCATCAAATGTATAAAAGGGGCACCAAAAAAAAAAAAAATCTGGGGATACAGAAGGTATAGGATTTATCTACAGGTATTAATATAGATAATTAAGTATTGTCAATATCTAGCTACCTATTAGTACTAATAGAACAAATTGTTGCCTGTAAGTGTGGCTCCTGCAAAGGGAATATGATACAATACATTAAAATCTGTAGCTAAAAGTCAAATAGGACACCAGAAATTTGAAGTTAGTGTGAGTGCAATATTAGCGAATTAGAGTTGCATAATGGAGAACATAGTTGTGAAATATATTTTATTTGGGAAAGAAATGARGAAAAGCACATCTATCAAATACAGGTTTCTCAGAATTATGGAGAGAGAAGGAAAAACTTTTGACTTTAAATATACTTGGAGGGAATGAGGCTAGCAATCACTTTGTTAATAAAATAGATGAATTAAATAAAGGAGAATYAATCTTAAATCTTTATTTATTTCYTTATGGAAGCACAACAAAAAGAGASAATATAAGAATGGTTATCACTGTTGACTAATTCTCTTCCCAGTTCAAATTAGTATTAAGCCAATGGATTCTTTARACATAGAGGGTAACACAGCTCAAGAATCACATAATGGAAGAAATTAAGAAATCTCTGGCCACATCTAAATCTTTATTCAGTATTTACTCCCCTCTAATCCTTTTTCTTCAGTAAGAATTTTAAGCAACTAAGGCATGAGTACATGAACATGGCCTGTCATTTTCCTCTAGTGAAGAAAAAAGGGAAGAATGGGTCAGCTACAACCTGCACAAGCACAGATTCCTAGAATTGCTCAATTACAACCTGCAGGTGCACTATTGAGTGCACCCTCAGCAAATCTGCTGGCATGAAGCTGTGTGGGGCAGTCAAAGTGCTGGAAGGAGGGGAGTGAGAGGTGCAAATCTCAGGCAGTTCAACAAAGRGAAGTGCCAGGTCCTGCAGAGTCATGGAGACACACRGACAGGTTGGATGGAGAARTGATTGAGAGCAGCCCTGTAGGGAAGGACTTGGGGATGATGGTTGATGAAGAATTCAACATGAGCCAGCAATGAGTGCTCGCAGCCCAGAAAGCCAATTGTGTCCTGGACTGGATCAAAGGGAGCGTGGCCATCAGGACAAAGGAGGTGATATCTCACAGCTGATAGGATGTCATTACCTTCAACACAGAAAAGCTGTCTCTGGGAGAGGAACAAAACATTTCCTTTACTCAGAAATAAAAGTGAATCAGAAATATTTTAACTTTCTGAATTGTTTTTTTTTTTTTTTTTGTTTTTTTTTTTTTTTTTTTTTTTTGTTTTGTTTGGAAGCTTGTTCCTTTGCTTTTTTCTGCTCCAGAAGCAGTGCTTTCCTTACCAGAAACAGAGTAGGGGTGGAATGTGAAAGGAACCTGAAAGTCTGATTCTTTTTCCAGACTTTCTCTCTTGCCTCCAGGGTTTGGGATTCCTGAGGGCCAGCTTTAGCAGTAAAGACTGAAGCARAGAAAGTGTTCTACCTGCCAGCCAGGGYACCCACCTCTTTCAGCAGTGGGCCCACATTTTCCCAGGTCTTCCTTTTGGAGCTGATGTAGTTAGAAGCCTTTGTTGTTGTTGTTCTTGACATCCCTAGCCAGATTTAATTTCAAGTAGGACCTTAGCTTTCTTTGTCACATCTCTTCACATGCTGACAATGTTCCTATATTCATCTCAAGTGGCCTATCTCGAKTTCCACATTCTGTAAAATTCCTCCTTCCATTTGAGGCTTKCCAGAAGTTCCTTTCTCATCCCTRGAAGTCTTCTGTCCCCTTTTCTTTTCTAACTCACARGGATGTACAGATTTTGAGTTTGGAGGAATTGATGCTTCAAAATAAACCAGGTCTCTTCAACCCTCTTCTCTTCTAGAGCCCTAACTCTTGGGATTCCTCTAAATAGGTCCTTTAAAAGGCCAGAGTTAGCTCTCCTGAAGCCCAGGGTTGTAATCTTACTCACTGCCTTGCTTCCTGTATGCAGGATCCTAAACTCCACCATCTTATGGTCACTGCAGACAAGACTGCCCCAAACATTCAAAACCCTTGCCAGTCCTTCACTGTCAGTACAAGGTCCAGCAGCACATCTCTCCTCRTTGGCTCCTCCACCATGTCAGTCAAAAAGTTACAATCAGCAGGAGCCTCCTGGACTGTGTGTGCTGAGCCAGGCMGCCTTTCCAAGAGATATCAGAGTTTATTTCCCCCATAAGAACCAGGCCCTTTTGTCATAAAGATACTTTCAGCTGTCTCTAGGCAGCCTCATCAGCTTCTCTTTCCTCACCATTTTCCTGACCTTTAGCAAACTTCCACAACGGTGTCACCCATATTAGCCTGCCCCTTAAGTCTTACCCATAACTCTCAACTCATTCATGATCCCGTCCTAGGCAGAGACACATTCCAGTGGCTCCCTAACACAAAATGCAGCTCCACCACCTCAYTTTGCTGGCCTGTCTTTCCTAAGAGAGACATAGCTATCTGTGATAGCTTCCAAGTCATGTGAGCTATCTCACCACGTCTCCGCAATTGCAAGGAGATCATGGCCCTGTGACTGCRCACAGATCTCTAATCCTTCCTGTGTATTCCCCATTCTGTGTGCATTTGTGTGCAGGCATTTCAGAGAGGTAATTGTGCGTGCAAGTTTCCCAGGAGGGATGCAAGGGGATCTGCCATAACCGTGCACACCCTTGAGGTTGTTGGCTGCCTGGTTCTCATCTTGGGATTCAGCCAAAGAACATTTGTTGCTGCTCAGGAAGGCCAGGCTTATTCCCAAGTTTCATGCCGTGGCCTGAGCATTGCCCTTCTGGACCCTGCATTCTCAGTCCCTCAGTTTGAAGCCGGCCAAGTCAGCCAGCCTGCTGCCAAAGAAGGCTGCCAAAGACTCTTGCCTCTTCTAGACAGGTTGAGCCCACTCCTCCTTAACAGTGTAGAAACACAGAAGTATATACCATTGTTATAAAAGCCAAGCCCCTCACAACAGCACCAGCCACAAAGCCAGAATTTGATTGGCATTTTATGTCTATTTCTGACTGCACCCTTTTKTCTAACTGCTAAAATGGAAGAAGCAATATATCTATGTGTTAAAATTATATGTATGTATCTAATCTAAATATGAAATATGAAAGTATTATGTAAAACATTGCACTTAAATTATATTGAAACACATTCAATACATTATCTATTAAACATTGCCTTATGGTGTCACATGGGTGCTCATGTATCACCTTTCTCYTATGCCCATTGTTTGCAGAATTGAYGCATGGAATYATTCAGACTTTACCATCTGGCACAACAGAAATGGATGAGGATGGCTTAAGGAATGTCTTGAACCTCAAGTATTCCCAATTTCTATCATTTCATCATTTCATCATGGTCAGGCTTTGCACCATTCCTAGGAGAGAAAGGGAGAACTGACTGCCAAGTACCCCTTGGTGCAAGAGGATATGATGCATAGGTGAGAAAGTGTGTTCTTCATAAACAAACCAGCAGCTATTCTATGAAATCTTGAAAAACATTAGTAAGGGCTGAATAGATCATTTATTTTGAGATTCAAAACACTGAGAGTAATTTAAAACAGTATAAAATAGGAAAGAACTAATTTAAAAATAATTCGAAACACGTGTATATGTGTGTGATAAATAATTGGTTTGTGTGAAATATGGAAAATATGTGCAATTGTAAGGAAATAACACTCATAACTCATGAGATTTCAACTAGCCAAGATAGTATTATAAGGCCAGCAAAATCACTCACAAGGGGAAAGTGCAAAATTCCAGTAACATTTAAATGAACTAGTTTATTCATTTATGRTTCAAAAAGACCCTCTACTAAATATAACAAACTACACTGTGATAGCAAAATAATTCAGTGTACTATGGAAAAAGAAAATTATCCACCATGTAGGTTAATTTTTTTAAGCTTTTTTGCCCTCCAAAAGAGAGGGGAAAAAAAGAGAGAGAAAGAAGGAAAGAATAGAAACAGATTGAAAGGAAAATTGAATATTCCTTTCCAAAGACATCATATGATTTGTAAACAAGTGCCCCAAAGTAAYAAAAGCTATAGATTTGTTCATACTACTGCCCTTTAGAAGAATTTATAGCTCTCACAATTGTGAGTGACCCAGAATTTGCTAATAAAATATTACTGCTGACATATCAAAATAAACATTTTATTTAATTCACTATGTCTCTGAATTATGCAAATGACTGACAGAGTAGTTTTTCCATTTCTTTAAAAAACCAAACACACAATTGTTGCACTGTGACTGAGGATGCATTAATTCCACTGCCACCATTATGCAAGTCTATCACCTGCATTTGGAGACAAAGTTTACATTTCAAAATACAAGGTACARTTCTTAGCTCCCTATCCCAACCAGAGGAAGAGCATTGTCACATAAGCTGATGTTATTCATCTGGATAGATACGTGTGTGTATATTTATTTTTTATTCRCTACTTAAGTGCTGGTTTAATATCAAAGAGTGAGTGCTCTGGAGACAGGGTCTAACCTCACTGTGAGGAGACAGCTCCATTTTAACTCTGTACATKGAAATGGACAACTGAGAAAACTCTGACACAAAGCATCTCATTACATCCCATTTTTTGCCAGTTAGTTGTCAAAAATATATATAACTTCAACATCTGCCCCTTTCCAAAAGCACCTCAGCAAACCAGACATGCAAGCAGTGTTTCCCACTACTGATGGTATTTCAGTGGCAAGGAGTGCTTAATAGAAAAGAATTATATGACACAAAAAATAATTAAAAACCTAATAAGAAAAAGAGTGGCCGAAAAAATAGCTGTCCTTCTAGATGAATAATCAGGTCAATGTTCTCAAAAAAATCCTTTAGTGTTTTACGTTRTGCCAATCTCGCATTACTGTAATTCCACTAAAGATAAACGTTATGGCTAAATTTGGGCAAATGCATTAAAATCCCCTGTTTTTATAGCATCAAAAATATTTTAGGCAATTTTTTCTTTTTAATCTGGGAAGARGGATAAACCATTTGTGGACTGAAGTGTAGCAATTTGCAATACTTTTTATATTACAGGATGTCTGCACTAGAAAAATGTTTTATTTTGGGCAGAAAATTCCTTTTCAAGTATAGTGGAGTTAGTCTTGGATAAGCATTCATACATTTTAAAAAGAACTGGAAAAAAATGGCTTTCTCTAATTAGGCAGCTTGATCAATGTATGCATTAAAGACACATTCCTAATGTATTATGAATTCAGATGGGTGAGAGGAAAGCAGGCTTAAACAGCTTTTAAAAATAGCCCAGAATCCTCGGTAATTTCCCCCTACTCACCTCCTCTGCATGCTAGTGTTAGCATAATATAAAATTCTTCAGCTTTCTACTACTAAAAGAAAACCATAGAGGAAGTGATATAATGAAAAAAAAAAAAAGTTCTAGCTCCATCACATGCAAAATGCTAGAGAAAAAAGGTGTCTTAAGTAATGTTTATATTCATGTTGTCTTCTGCATCCAACTCTTTCACCCAGGTTTGGTGCTAAGATTCAGCCCAGCAGTGGAGTGGTAAAGAAAGGATTACTGCTCAATCTCAGGGAAGAGTGTAATTATTAAAGCAGAGCAGCCGCTAACCTGCAGGTCCTTGGATCTTCTGCAGTATGATATGATGATTGATAACCTGACCTACACTTCTTGGATCTCTTGGCAGGTAGAAATATAGCATCTGCTGTATTGTTAATGCAATAAATTATACCACTTTCAAACATTATTTCAATAAATTAAACACATAGATCTGTAATAGTTTGCATAAACTATGTAAATAAGTGCCATGACTTACGTGTTGTGACTTGGGCATAAATTCAGTCTACTTCCTTTAAAGGCAGAAGTTCAGTATGGATATTTAAGATGGCTTGTGCAATCATATTAATCTTTCTACTTCATATTTCACATTTTTATGAGAACTTTATTACTAAATAATATATCTCCATGTTCCCTTTTGTAGCTGTGCTGTCCATTACTTGCCTAAACTACTTGCTGTCATTAGTTATAGCAGTTTTATGCTTCATATACTACACAGCCTCTGATGGCTGTCTCCCTAATAAATTCTTCATCACCTTCAACATGACCATCTGCATTGCAGCTTCATTAATATCCTTTCATTCCAATTTCCAGGTGGGCAATGTCTTGCTTAGTTAAAGCTTTTTGTAAATTATTAATTATTGCAACCAAGAAACCTCCTCCCTGGGCTCTCACTGGTATCATGAAATAGTGATTTCATGGATATTACAGAAGTGTTGCTCAGTGCTGCCTTTATCTGTTAGGTTAATGAGGATCATTCTGCTTGAACACAATGGATCAAAATCTGGCCTTTGGTGTGCACAGATACTTCCCATTRATTTCACTGAGCTCATTGCATCTGGATCTCAGGCTCAGGAGCCTTTTAAGGGAGCTTGGAGAGTACAAAGCACAGATAGAAAAGTTTACCCTGGTAAAACAGGTGAAGCAGAAACTGAACAACTCAGAGACTTGAAAGAATCTGGACCAATACAATCAAAAGGTGAAAAAACCTTAGGCCACTGGGCAGAAGATTTTGGGTGATCTCAATTTCCTGACTGCATAGAAGGTTAAATATAGCTCTTCAGCAGATGGGCTCTATGTTATTTGATCCCTTAGGGAGACACTCTGCTGACTATAATATTGAGTCAATTCAAATATGAGAGACAAAATGCTGAATGATGCTGAATTTTACATCTTTGAAAAGTCTTTGAAATAAAGAAAAAGTCACTAGATTATTTTCATATTGATGAATCAAATAATTCTTTTACCTTATGCATAAAAATACTTGCTCTGGTATGGCTGGATATTTTTCACTTTATCATGCATTTTCATAACTGTATGGGAAATTGTTAAAGCCTGATAAAGTTGAAAGCAATACTGAGTTTTTAATGCAAAGTTCCAGGCAGTTTTCTCAGGAAAGGTGATGCAATGAGCCCTACATATATTATATCTACATTCCTGCCTTTGCAGACTTGGAGGCTTTACAGTACAATTCCTCTGCAAGCTCATTCTTAAAAAGTTGGATATACTCTTWAAAAAACCCCAAAACTTCCTTTGTTCTATGGTTTGCACTGTCCCTATTTTCAGTGCCTTTGAACTTTCTTCATTTTTTCTTCAAATTCTCTTCTTTTTGTCCTTATTCATTCTGTATTCACGGATTTCGTGTCTCCAATTTGAGAACCATTCGTGGACTCATTTATACTCCAATCTCAGGTCTAAGGCCCATGTCCAAAATGGACACTTTTTCTTGATGTGCCATCTCAAAGATCCCAAAGTGATGCTGGCTGTTATATGAGACCAAAGTAGAAGTTGCACACAAGCCTCAATACTGTCTTTTGAAATAAAGAGCATAAGAAATGAGGAAATGTGTCTTGATGGGCTGATCAGAAACCCTCCTTTTGCCTTGGAAATGAAAAGGAAGAGGAGAAACTTGGTTTGGTCTGAACATGTTCCTAAGGTGATGAGAGCAGCAGGCTTTTTKTGAGTTAAATGTGAACAAGTGCCTCTGTAAACCAAAAGAACTTTGTCCTTGAAGCAGGTCACTGAAATATCATGGTAGGACACAGAGAGCTTTTGAGCCAGGCAGGCACCTGCCCGGCTCCACTGTCAAAACCTCATATCATTCCTGAAGTAACAAGTAGTTTTATTTGACCATTAATTAAAGACTACTTCAACTAGGTGGCTGGATCTTGCCAAGCCAGAGACTAGCAGATTCCTATAAGTTTCACTACACTGAATGTATTCATTTCCTTTGCCTAATTTATGTAATGAAGTAACCCAATTCTGTATGCACCCAAGACCAAACCTGCCCTTCTTAAGTGTTCTTTGTTTTTCCCTCTGGTTTTTATTTTTTTTTCTATAATGCTAATCCAAGGTTTAGACAGACTGTGGGGCCCACCTACTGTGGAAACCTTTTCCCCCATATAATTGTTAGCAGAGGTTCCAGCCGTTTGAGAGAAATGAAAACAAAACCTTATTATCCAATAAAGGATCGTTAAAAATTCAGCAGCTAAGAGTTTTTGGCTGACAAAACTGTTGAACACACCAAGAAGCAGAAAGCAAAATTGGCTRTTTTCTGATCACAGACCTAATTAAAAATGAACGGCTTAACTGCACCATTATGTGCCAATGACTGCGACCTGCATGGTATTTTCATTTCTGAATCTCTTTATATAAAGAATTTCCTGTGAGATTTTGTTACTCTCTAAATGCCTCTGTATGGTATTGACTACAACTGAGGGTCAGGTTTTGTTAAAAGAGAATGTCTGGCTTTAATGGTGTGGAAGTTGAATGTATATAYATATTTTTTATTGGGTCAGATACTAAGACTGGATATCCCAAAGCACCAGTCTTGTGGATTTGGKTTGGGTTTTTTTACAAATTCATTTTTACAGCCTACAGCAGCCAGTTGAAAATAAGACAATAAAGGTTATGTGAAAATTGCAGGACTATAGGACTTCCTGTAGTCTACCTCAGGAACTGAAATTTTGCCTYGGCAGACTCAGTTGCCTCTCGGAGACCATATTCAGTGTAAAGCAGGGCAGAACTGGGTTCTACGGGCTAGATTCCTTCTTATGTTTACTCCTCAAGAATCAGCATAATTTTTTTTAAGAATAAATTTGAACCAGCCACTTTAGTGCTTCTGCTCTGGAGTCTACCATYACTTGAGTTTCATGATCCATTACCACATTTCTTTCCTTGTGTGAGCCTCAGACAAAGGTCTTGTATAATAAAGCTTCATTAGATCACAGAGATACCATAAATAATTTAAGAGAGTTTATCATAATTGAAGGGTTCTTCTCACAAGGGGATTAGGCTAACCTGGGGGCAGAATTAATTCCYCCCTCTGGAATCAACTACCAAATAAAGGTGAAGATCTTTGGAAAGTCCTTGTTCTGGAAATGTATCCTGCTGGACTCTCCTCTATTCTGGCCTAGCATCCCAACTTCATTCAGTGTTCAATCATGCCAAGAAAGAGGACTTGTACACATAGGAACTCTAGATGTTAGGAAAACAGCATTTTYCATGCTAATAGGTCTGGTGACCTGTTTCTGAAAAAAAAAATCAATCTTAAATATACTTTCAATTACATTGAAATCATTGTTAATGGTTTATTTCACAATTGAGGCTCCATAATTTCTGAAATTACAGAATTAGAGCAACTAAAGAAAAAAAAAAAAAAGAGAGAACTTGTAAAAAGATGAATGAGAAGTATTCTTTTAACCACCTTTCAAAAGTAAGCATTGTTGAGTTTCTTCTCTTGCACTTTGAAGTGTAAGCTATGATTAAACCCCTTAAAGTCCACACACTTATAGATTTCTGTAACAAAAATAAATTACAGAACTGGATTATTTCTGACTCAATAATGCAGCTTCTTAATGTAATAACACGGCATTAGTCTTACATACTTCAAGAGTGCCAACTCTTTCGTTGTTGTAGTGCCACCAAATCACAACACAAATGGCAAACCCATACATTTTCATCTGATATAGTATACAGAAGGCCTAATTCGGAGTTGCTCTGATATATACACAATCCCAAGGCTGATGTAGTCCCACTCTTTTCCCATCAGACAACTAATATGAGCAATGACAGTTACGTAAGTAACTTTTTTACGTGTTCACATCCCATGTATAGATGTCATTGATTTCAGTACAGCATTCCTTTCTACCGATGTTACACATGTGGCAGTTGCACCTTTTTACTTTCTTTCTTCCATAGTCCAGGATTCAAGTTTATTGTGAGACTATTCTCTACTGTTTAACAGAAAAAAAAAAAAAAAAGAAATTGGTCAGGTACCATTGTTCATGCATATGCAAGGTCGCATGAAACCACGCAACTTTCTGATCTCCTGTTGTATTAGGACCCCCCCACTTCAGGACTTTCATGACAAATTAAATTGCAGTACACCTTGACTGTGGACAAAGTCTTGCAGAGATCTGCTGAAAAAGTTATTTGTTTCCTTTAAACAACCAAACAGAAATTTTTCTTTTGACCCTATTCTAAAGAACTATGTTGCTAGAAAATGTGGGGTAAAGAGGGGAGAGAAATCTATTGGCTAAAGATCCTGTATCACCAGCTCAGGTGGCTTGGATGTCACCCTTATGGTCTTCTGATGTTACTTCAGAAAGATTGTACTGTCAGCAGGAAAATGGGTCTTTTTGAAAAGATTTTCTCCTTTACCAAAGAGTCTTATGAGATGTTAAGCTCATTAGGAAACCAGAAGAAAATCCAGCCGAACTTTTAAGTCTTTTTTTTTACTTTTTTCTTTCTTTCTGTTTTTTTTTTTTATTTTTTTTAACTTGGGTCATTAAGATTGTGAAAAGGGGTTTAGCTTTTTGAGCAGCTCCAGGGAAAGATGGGGAGGGGGAAAATGTTGAGATCTTATGACTACAGTTGTTAATATACAGTGGTGATAATATTCAAGCTGCGATAGTCAAAGGCCTGTCAGCACTTCCATTTGAAATTCAGTCTTTTTAACGTTTATTTGTCCAAAAAGGAGTCYGATGCTAGTTGGATTTTAGCATACAAGAATGCAACCTGGGAGAAAATTTTCTTTGTGACATTTCAAATAGCTGCTTTGCATTGTACATTTTAGAAATAATTCAAAGTGTCCCAGCCTGAGATGTATTTTTGCATTTGTRTCCAGCTGTCAGCCATTTATTTGTGTATGCATTCATATGTGGAGAAGGATGACAAAGTGTTTGTGCGTGTATGTGGGAGTATCTATTGTCCTACAACCTGCAAGAGGACTACCCTTCTGCTTAAATGTTAATACRGGCCTGAACTTTCCACAGGTTAACAGCACCTTGCAGGAAAAAGTCTTTACACCTGCTCAATCAACAGGATGGAGATCCAGCTGTTCTCTTGCCAGGTTGAACAAGCAGTCCATGTTTTGTACAGAAGTCCCAGTCTTAAGATAAAGTTTTGCCTTTTGTGGTAAAAAAAAAAAGCAGTATGCAGGTAGAGAGAGAGCAAGAATATTTTCATTAAAAAACCTCATTGGTATGACAAGATTCTGTCAAGTAGGAGGGAAGGAATGGATCAATCCCTATATTCTCAGGTGCAGGCAATAAAAGTGGAGAAGAATACTTAGAATTGCTGTTKTTTGTCATTTTCTGCAGAACAATTTAATTTACTGACTTTTCATTTACTGAAAATTACGCTCAAATCTGTAGAAAGCTATTTTTCCCATTTTAGAAAAGAAAATACTGAGACAAGGTAAAGAACACTGTTGAACAKAGCCAGAATTTTACCACTCATCATCTTACATTCTTCCATACTTGCTGGGTGATTTCTACTGAACTTGAATAATAAAACCGTTTTTAATGATGTGAATTGGTGAAATATTGGAGTGTTCCACCTGCATTTTGAGAAAGACACACCTTGAATTGTTAAAAGGTTAAGGGGATGCCGAAGATGTGTCACTGACTTTTCAGTAGCAAGAGCCTTTGTGAAAGGCTCTATCACACTCCACCTACACTTCCTATTTCTTGGAAAATTATAGAAGATGCAAATAAGTATATGATATTTGTTACAGAAATCATGATTTTCTGCTCATTCAGGATAGCTGATCATTGTCAGGGAGTAATGTTTTTCACAGCCCACTGGGAYTTTGCCATGTAATTTGTTTTCTTTGCAGCTCCTGTTGTTTCCTTGGCTTTGCGTGGCAAGAGAGAAAGGAAGTCCATCTTGTGAGAGAGAAATAGAATATAATTTAAGAATTAGTCTTATCACTCATTACTGTCATTAGTAACTTCAGTAAACACATATCTGAGACCATGTGGCTCCAAATAAGATTCTTTGGGAATTCGAACAAGACTAGAGCCAATGTGTTTTCTCAAGAAATAGGCGGTTAAAATGTTCTCTAGGGAGGACAAGATCCTATCATTAAAGGATGCGGATGCCTGCCAGAAAACAGTATCTTTGAAGCAGGAAAGGGATAGGACCACTCTCCGTAACCCTGGTGAGTAGTGAGGCATACAGGAACCACACCAGCAGCTTACTGCCCAGGATTTGCAAATATGGGTCTGAAAGGAGAGTGGCCCAAGGGCGAGGTAATAAATACTGTTCCARCAATAAACTGTTCCAACAGTAATAAATACTGTTCCACAAAGTATGGAGATAGGATCTGTGAGAGATATCTTTCCAGGATTTTCTTTTCAGGTTGAAGGCACCCGAACACCAAATTTGGGAAAGATAATGTAATGTGTTTTATTTCCATCACAGTGGAAATGATGAGAACTGCAAGATAGCTGTTTGCCTCATCATGGGCAATTTTTATTTTGTTTGATCCTGTTTGCTCATTCTGAATCTTTTAAATATATCCTGTTATCCATTTAACCATTTGTYCTAATGAAYTAATAWCTTGTAAAAATGGATGTTTTGTATTTTCATTATTTTTTCCATGGCAATTACACAGATCAGTGCTTCTCTGGTTTGGATATCATATCCTTTTATTATAATGTCATTGTGTGAAAAGGCAAAAGAAGTCCTAAGACCATTGGATCTGATCTCACATAAACACTGCAACTTGCTCRCTTTCATCACTTACCCCTGTCTGTCATTTAAATACAGATTTAGCCAAATCTATATTTTGAGGAACTGAAGGAAGTTATCAGTATCGTATTTCTAAGTTTGGTGTTACTGTTACTAATTCTCMCAGTTAAACACTGGTGCCTAAAGATACTAACTTTTTGATTCAGCTTTTCTAAGAYCCACTTGCAGAGCTAGGAATTTGATGAAGAGGAGCCTTTCTGTTCAGTCTTTATGACACTGGTCTCTGAATTTGCTTTAAAAGATTCTATATCATGTTTTTATGCTGAGGGTACAAAATATTTTATGTCAATGCAGAAGTGAGATCACATGGATAAAGCCAAAGTTTTTGATTAAAACTATAATTTAACTGGAATTTAGTTTKAAAGAAGTTCCTAGCCACAAGCCCTTCCTATACTTCTATTAGCAAGGGTTTTAAATTCATGTTAAAATGCTAATAGGAATACTAGTTAGGATTTTATTAGTGTCTTCAACAACAGAGATACATTATTATATATATGTATTATTATATATATAATATATATATTATTATATTATTATTCAGGCCTTCAGGTGAGATGAAAAGATGTATGCCATTCTCCTGAGTAACACAATTTCCCTTAATATCAACCTTAAAAGGCAACTTTTAGGCAACAGACTTTTCTACTTTACTTATTATTTGACAGAATAGTGCTAGAATTCATTTGATGTCATAATGTCATGGTGTAAAGGCAAATTAATTTAAAATCTTAATTTTAACTAAGAGCTACMGGTAAGAAATAGTTGTCTAATGGTGTTTTCCTTCTCAACACARTGAATGGCTACTTTTCAACCCACCAGTCTTGTTACTGGTGATCTAATTCTCCCCTTATATCCTCTTTATTCTCCCTGTATAAAAGGAAAAAATAAGGTAGATATATTTTATTTTTACTCTCYAGAGAGAGTATATCTCATGGGCAGAGATCACGTGAAAACCCTTGAGCACCAATGTTTTACATACAGCTCTGGCAGCAATAATTGGGTCTTTTATTCTAAYAGTTGCTGTTACAAAGGAGGAAGGAATTGTCTGCTTTCCTATAGCACCTTGAAAACTTGCTCCTCTATTTGCAAGTGACCCGTGGTGTGAGGTAATGGGAAGAGAGCCAAACTTTAAACAGTTTTTATTTGGATTCAGTTGAATGCTAGGTAAAGATTCAGGCTTTTTTTTTTTTTTTTTTTTTTTTTTTTTTTTTTTTTTTTTTTTTTGAGAAGCGAAGTCTTGTATTCCATTGTTCCTTTTTNTTTGGATTCAGTTGAATGCTAGGTAAAGATTCAGTTTTTTTTTTTTTTTTTTTTGTCCCAAATATTTCTCTAAGCCCAAGATGAGAAGCGAAGTCTTGTATTCCATTGTTCCTTTTTCTTCTCCTCAGCAGCATATTTTAAAGATGGAAATTCAGCTATCTGTATTTCCCTACTTTTGTCAGTTTGGGTCATAGCCTTAATGTTACTTAAACAGTTTCTTTAAAGTAATGGAGCCCTTAATATAGACTTAATAAAGCAATGTAAGGCGGTATGGATTTCCTTCTGTCTAAGGTTCAGAGGCCTTTATCTGAATAATACATTAGATACTTTTATGCACTGGTAAGGCTTCGTAACAGGAAAAACTTTGAAGGCAACGTCTATCCTGTCATTAAATTGATAATAGACATGTTCTTTACTTTTTATCCCTTTTGTAGCACATCTTTTACCTCTGACAGGGTTCTCTAGGAATTAAACAGGGACCATAGGATACTTTTACCAGCATATAACAATGTGGTCTCCTAACTTGTTGCAAGCATAAATAACTGTGGTGAGGAAAACCTTATCAAAAGGTTCTTTGATACTTGCATGTTACTTGTATTGTTATTATACATACAATGTTGTAATGAAAAGTAGAACACACTTTTAATATTTCTTTTCAGTGTAAGAGGGATGCATAAACTAGGTTCATTTTAAGGTTTAATTCAAAATCTCTTCTGTGAAATGTATGCTGGCATTACAGAAATTAGGATTCAGTGATATCTATAAAACTAATTTTTTCCTTGAGTTGAATATCTGTGCACCTTCATTTACAAATAGAAGGCTTTTAAAGAGGATTTAATATGCCCAAATACAAAACCACTTCTAACATATGTATAGCAAAATCCCAGATGCARCTCTTTCTCTCAGATACATATTCTATTTCACGTTTTCTTTTGCATGTGTTTATAGTACCAGGGTTTTGAGATCTCGCAAATGCCCACCAAATTTCCTATCAATTGTTAACAACCCTTGTTAAATCATTTTATGCTGTTGGAGAAAATTGAGAATTGTTTGTATTTCCTTCTCTACATTCATAACTCATTTTTCCTATTTAATCTCTGCTCAGCTTTTTTACTTCTCGTTAAACCATCTAGCRAGGGTGTTTCAAAGGACGAGTTGTCAAAAATGCATTAAATTCTGGATAAAGTTGTAAAYAATGTTTTTGATAACCATTTCTAAATTCTCCACTGGTGTAGACAAAAATGTCTTCAACTTCAGTAAACCGTCTTGTATTTGCCATAAAATCTGACCCTCAAAAGCCTAATGAAAGTGAGGATGCTGTCCTCTGGCTGTATCTTAGCACTCTGACGGGCATCAAAGTAAAAAAGAACTGAATATGAAGAGTGTAGAAAATAGTCCAAATTCCCCGTCCAATCAATCCTGAGAGCCAAAGAAGACAAGAGAAGAAATACGGAAATTTCCAGGTTTCACCTGTGATAGGAAAAAGTTCTTGCATGGCTTTCAGTGAGGAAATGAAATTTTGTACAAATCTCTCTTCTGTGCAATGTCTGATTCATGCTTTTTGACATTCAGATGATAAAATCTTTATGGATTGCTATATTAATGAAAACCCAGCATAGCTTGACAGAAATGTATGGAAATATACTTGATTTGCAATAGGGTAGGTGATTTTGAACAACATTATATGTTGTTTATAGATGCATATTTTCAGCTGAACTGTGATAAGAAATATTTTGAGTTAAGTCACTACTGCTAATACAGATTGGAGCAAACAATGTTTTGTGAGAGCTGATGTATCTATTTAAAAAAAATATTCAGTTTTTAAAAAGAACAYAAATTGAAATAATTTATGATTAAAAATCAGCAAAAATACAGTTATTTTCATGGTAAGGAGTAACTCCAGTTATTTGTAACATTAAGTTGAAAAAACCTAGCACAGTAATTTTAGTAATGTATATCAGCTATCTAATTCTCTTCTATTTCAGTTTTATCATGAAATTAGTGAAATTATTAGCTGCAAATGATTGGATTTTTTTTTTTTTAATTTTTTTATTTTTTTTTTCCCCCAGCATGCTTGATTTCAGTTTTGTTATTTGTATTTATTTGTAGCTTTCCTTAGTGGACTCAGTATTTTTTATCAATTGCAGCTTCAGCTTCATACTAAAATGCATAAGGAAGTGATGACTTATTAAGGAAATTAATATGTCTTATTTCTTCTGGCCAAATGCTTTGCAAAATCATGACCCCATTACTTTGTACCCTGTAGATTTCATATACTTATAAAAATTCTTCAATCAGAGAGATCCATGAGAACCAGCTATGAAAATAACTGATATAATCCCTTTTGTGAGATGTGAGAATATATCACTCAAAATCTAGGAAAACACATTAGTCTGTAAACCTCTAACTTTTCATGTGGAATGAATAATTGTTTTCTGCTTATAAAAATTATCTTTGAACTTTAAATAAAATTATTTTATTGGCTATATCATGCTAATATAATTTAATCAATTCATATTTCAGTTTTGATCAGTTCCCTACTTTTAACTGAGTAGAATTTTATAATTCAAACAGAAGTGTATCTAGAACTGATGTTGACACTACACTTAGCRACTTTTTTCCAAGGAAATGATTAGTGAAGGAAACCGGAGGTGAAATGGGCTGTTATTGATTCCAAAGGTAATGAGCATGATTATTTACTTTAGTCTTAAATTTGAGGCAGCTAACTTAATAATGTCACCAATTTTACAGCRGATTCATAAACATATATTGGAATGGGAAAGTTCACAGTCTTTTATATATTGCATGAATGGACTTCCCAGGTATCTAGAAAACATTAACCTTTAGTGAYTCATCTGCAAACCTAAAGCTAACAAAAAATATTGGACTGATTGCAACAGAGCAGTTTTGAAATGAGAGGATTAGCTAAGGCAAAAAGGGGACTGGTAATGCATAAAACTATTCCCTCCTTGTAGATCTCCCTACCTTGTGAATCAGAGGAAGATGAACTCATCAGAAATATTAAAATGARATACAAGAAAAACAACACAGCTATACTGGAGTTTATCACTGAACTGCTCAGTACTTTCTGATGAATGAGACTATTATTCTGGGAGTTCATGACAAAAGGCCCTTCCTTTGCTGACAAGGGGACTTTTTGTTGAAAGTTCATATTCAGATGAAAAAAAAAATGTTGGCCAGCTGATGCTTGGTTTGTCAGTAGGGAATAACTTTTGATCATGGTGTGGATAAGATCCAGCTGACACCCAGTTCCACCAGGAAAGAATATATTTATTCAAACAGAAAACTAAGCTTTCTGGAAGAATCATTTAGCCAAAGCCTTTTAAACATGCCATGCCAAGGGACTCTGCTCCCTACTCCCTCAGTCTGCACTGAACTCGAGTACCACTGAACACGGCAATGCTTTGATGACCTGTCAGAGGGGGCAATTTTGCAGCCACTCAGGACCAGGAGTTCTCCATACAGTTGAACAGAAAACCCACAGAGAAATATTGTGGAAACACTGAAATTCCAGAATCTGACTGTTTGTATACTGCAATAGTTGAAGTGGAGGTAATACTAAAAACAAGGTGAACCACGTTCCTTCATACTCATATCAAGGGATACATTTGACTTTTTCGATGTGCTGTTAAGTTTTTTTGTCAGCTGAGTAAATAGCAAAAGRATGTTTAGTTCTCAGCATAATAACACCACAAAGTCTGAATGGGGTTCTGGGAGAGAAAAAGAAAGGRCTTTGCAGATTTTTCCCTGTTAATGACAAAACATTTACTTTAAGTGACGACAGTGTCTAATGGATCTAATGGGAAATACGAGATAGTTGGAATACAGCAAGAATCAATGCCTGGTTTTCCCCTACGTTTTTCTACTCCTAATGCATCATAAATAATAACTTTATAAATAACTCAGCAGTGGACGTCTCTTGTGACTAAAACTTTGCGAATTCTTCTCAATCTAAACAACTGAGCATAATTAAATATCTTAAATAATATGAAACATGTGGACTCATTTAAACTTCATGCTCATTTAAATTGCTGAAGATAGTAACTTTTCTGAGCTTTTTATCTTTCAAGGAAAAACAAATAAAATATGGAAAATAATGATTGCTTCAAAATTATGAGCTGTCTGCATTTTTGTGTATTGTTAGCTTACTATACTTTTCCCAGTGTTTTATAAAACTTGTGTTGAAAATAACTTTACATCAGAGAAAGAATGCTTTTTACTGTATTTCTAGTTATGCAGGCGTTTATTAGAAACTCAATTGGAGAAGCAGTAGTTAACAATTTAGGTTACTGACCCTTAAGTTAAAACTGATGGAGTTAATTACATCCACCTTATTAATAAGTCAACTAGAGCTCAGTAAAACTTGGTTATTTAAACGATAAATCTTTCCTTTTTTTTAGTCTTCTGTAGATCCTAGGGCTTTGCTTTATGTGGCTTTCTGCTTCTAGCAGACATTTGAGATGGGGATAGTACTGCAAAAAAATCACTGTCACTTTAGGACACTTAGATCATTTCTTATTGCTGCAACTTTAGCAGCACTTTTACCTGTTTTATTTGCTTTTTAGGGAGGGAAATAAAAGTGCATTCCCCCCTCCCCCTTCATTCTTAAGAACTGTTTAGTGATTAGAGGAAGTGGTTTATGGGGAATACAAGATTACCTGTTAAACCCATAACTAGGTGGGTATGAAGCCCTAGTTTTTAGAATTCTTTTGCTATTAAATACCTCATTATTTAATTGTAATGTATAYGGCTTTTAGGCCATACTCACACATTGTTTTTTCCTCCAGATTTCACTCTTCGACCTGGGGCAAATCACTTAACCTCTCTGTGCTCCCACTTACTCATCTACAAAATGGGCAAAATAGAATTAACCTAATAAAGATTCACATTTGTCTTGTGCATTATCGTTAATGGGGATGTGAATCATAATGGTGGAGTGCTTTGATGTCCCCAGATGATGCTGTAATCATGAAACTATTATTTTGTATTTGGGCAAAATAGCTGAAAATGTATCTGCATAAATTATGCAGAAATAAACTATACATCTAAATAATTGCGTGCAGTTGTTAAGCTKCTAGTGGCCCATGGAGAGATTTGTGAAGCTGTTCCTATGTGTAGCTCCTTCACAGCTTRGTTCTTGCTGAGCCTGGCTGTTCCACCTAACAGTTTTATATTAATAGGGCCCAAATCTGCCTAAGCTTCTTTTGTTCCTCMTCATTGATTTTCTTTAGCAGCACTAAAAAGTTTTCAGTTTATCCCACATGGAAATAAACCCACAGTGGGTTAAAGGGCCAGAAGGAAAGGTGAGTGTGATTTGARGAGGAGACAGCAGCAAGATGTTTGACACTCGCTGAGGGCTGGGAAGGACGTGGTGACCTCCCCCTGGCAACGGGATGTTCCATTCCTCCTTCACACACTGCTGCAGCAGAAAACCTTCCCCACCTCCGCTTTATTCCCGGGCAGCCAGAGGGAGGGATAGGAGAGAGGCAGGCTTTCAACTTACCCACCTGCAATGGGAAAGGGGCAGCAGCCAACCATCATTAAAAGGATTGGGGCTCAGGTACTGCAAACCTACAATCATACTGTGACAATGGACAGACATCCTTCTTCCATTCCCCCAGAGGGGCAATAATCGATATTCTCACTTTTTGTTTAGGCAGCTACCATCTTCAGTCTTGCCAAACCAAGTCAATCAGCAGTATATAGACAGAAGGTTAATATTAGTAAAATAATGAATATCYATATTATCGTGAAGCCTTCCTACATCTGCAGTTCATCATTTTTGCTTTTACATGAGAAACTTGTTTTCTCTAACTGATGAAGATAATAACCAAGCTAAGGCTACTGGTAGAAAGTAAACAATATGCAATTAGCACCTTGGTTTGTGCAATTTTGTTTTTGTGTGAGTTACCTGCAAACTGTTGGCAATTTTCAGGGGGTAGTTACGGAATAAGATGATAGGTATGAAAGAGAAAGTTATTATGTCAGCCCTCTGGATTCAGAACAGCAGCAGCAATAGTTCCAGTCTTGAGARATGCCTTTCTGATCCTAATTTCTTCAGGCAATCTGTTCTAAGTTGTTCACTATCCAGCCCTTAGAAAGATTGTCTAAATATTTAATATCTGATTATTTATTTTTGGTTATGTCACTCATTATATTTAAGTCCAGTCTGGCAAAGAAAAACAGTTCAACAGAAGCCTGGGCTCTGGCCAGRTAGCATATCTAAGAAACATAGAGACAGGTAAATACTTCTAATACCTGATTAGAAGGTTTGTGTTTACACACCCCTGACTTCACCAGGACTTTAGTGCTTCAGGTTCTAATCACCTTTCTGAATTGGAGCATAATTATGAACCAAATCAATTGGCACTAGTCATGATTTTAAAATCACATTGAGTAGCTATTCTTAAATATTTGTTGAAAACTGTTTTAACYGATGTACTTGATGGAAAGCTTTTCACTGAGTTATTGAGAGAGGAAAGGTGTCAAGGTGATGACACCCAAAGTACTTTTTTCTTCTGGAGTGAATAAACAAAACCTTGGGGCCTTTGCTCAATCCTATGAGCATAAACATATCAATTCTTTCCAAAAAGGCCATCCTTTCTGAAGTAAAAATGAAGTGAATTCTGAAGGGTCAGAGGATGCTATGGTAGCATTCCAACTCTCTGCAGGAAAGTACCTTAAAAGTGGAGAGGAAGAGTGGGAAGTGAAAAAAAATCCCTAAATATCACAAAGAAGCAAAATACACTTCCATGTGAATAAATCCTTCCCTTCCTCCTTCTCCTGCTCCAGTGACCTAAAGGTACCACCTGGACAGAATTCTCCACTTGTCTTTCTGAGAATATCTGCTCTGTGCTGATATTTTTCAATTTTAGGAGTCTGTAGTATTCTACAGAGACCTTTACAGATAGTAAAAGAACCTGACAGGAGCAGAATTTGCCGCCCTCCCTTTTCAAGTGAGCACCACTTCCAACATTTTGCTTTCCTGCTTTTCAGTTTCCTGATACCAGTCAGTAAAGGGGTTCCCTGCAACAGGKAAACATAAGCTTATGTTATGTTTCTAATCTCTTATATACGTTGAAGAAGAAATCCTTGATTTACATGTTTGTGTCACTGTCAGCTGTTCGCTTCCAGGCCTTGCTTCACTGCTGATGAGAGTTGTGTTTCTCCTCTCAAAGCTGGGACCTTTGCCACATACTGAATTCCTTGTGGTCCAGTTACACAGAGGGTAATGCTTTTTCATAAAGAAACTAGTAGAGATGTTGTGAGACTCTTTATTACCATTAGGCCTTGCTCTGGTATCATTTTGTGTCTCAGGAGTACGAACTCACATCGAGTGTGGGAATGCTTCAGGTTCTCCTTCACAATAGTGGCCTACGTAAGAAAGTCTYATTCTTGTGTTCACTATTAGATGAAATGCTTGTGTGTATTTCAACTTACTTTGTTTTCACTTAAAATGACCCTGGCCAGTTGTGCCAGTAAAAGATTAGATTAAGCGGATTACTGCTTTACGTTTCTCAAAGCTGTACATACACCACTCTTCTTTAAGCACTCTRCAATACTGTCTTAGGCATTTTTCTGTGTTAATACCTTCTGTAACTTTTTGGCCTGCYAGAAATGTTTTATTCTGAGCATTTGTGAGGTTCTCTGATACTGAAAAGCAAAATTTGAGTTCAGCCACTCAGTATTTACAAAATCTATTTCTGAAGTAGAAACGTCTAGGGCACAGATAYCTTCATGCTATTATTTAGCATGTTCTCACTTTTTTTTTGTAACAAAAGCAAAAGTTCTCCTGCAACGCATTTAATTGATGATTCTTTTTGTTATATAAAGCATCTTTGCATGTTCTATTTGAAATGAAAATCACCTAAGCCAAATCTTCAAAGAAAATGTAATTGTTAATTGACGGTGCCATATGGTGTGTAAAATTTATCGTGATTTTTTAACCAGTCCTTTAAAACATTGAAAGAGAGCGTGTGAGAGAGTTTATCATGTTAAAAACAGTCATAACAAAATGAAAAATTATTCCTGGTTAAAAGAGTAGCTGCTTTCCTTATCCCTCTGGATATATTTGTTATTGTACTTTTAAAATTATCTGGAATCTCAAGATACCTAAACTTCTATAATTTTTCCCAGAAAGCCCTCTATTGTTTTGGTGATAATTTTTCCAACTGTCACTAATAAATTATGCGAATTGCTGATGCCTCCAAGTTTACTTAACGAAATTTATTCAGTGATGACTGAAAGACACATTTGGAAAAGGGAGRAAATTAGAACTTATTCTCCTCTTTCCTTTTGCATTTGCCCCCATGCTGTTTCCCACTCAAAACTGTTTCTTTGTTTTCCRCTCCAAAACAGTATCTCTTTCACAAATCTATCTCTTTGTCCATTGAATATATTCTGCATTTTCATGCATTAAACAGTGGATCACAGTGTCTTTCTGAGACCTAGTGCATTTTATAACATCACGAAGGTCTCAGTAACTGCAATTCTGCCTTGGCTGAGTCCTGGACAGTCCACACTATATTATGCTACTGCTATTTGCAGTAATGGTCTACAAAAAACAATCTTTACTAGTGAGTTGAAAGAAGGACCTAAAGCAGTACCATTCAGACCTTTTTTTTTCTACTTTGTGGCATTTAACAAAGGAAAAGGAGACCGATCACTGACATTCCTTCCACGTGCAATAGCTAAAATCTCTCCTTGGATGCAAATGCCACTTGTCCACAATAATCTCAAGTGCTAGCTGTAAGTGAAAGAAAGAAAAAAAAATAGAAGTGAGTCCATGTGCTGAAAATTATATCCATTTTTAGGTGATGTAACTCAGAAGAAGTTCTTATTTTCCTCTCACACATTTAGCTTTTGACTATGCTGTTCAGTTTGTTTTATTCTGCATTCTATTCCATTMAAGGAAGGCAAATAGCTTCTTCTTTCTGGAAACATGGGCTTCACAGTACTGGTCCATAGAATGATTATTATGTCTTTTTTTTCAAATTATTGCAGTATTTTGTGCAATTCTTTTATACKTGATGTATTCTGACTAGCACATGTTAAAACTTAACCTGTATGCCTGCAATACTTGACCTGTAAGAGGAAAAGTTTTTGTCAATGTATTGTATCCAAGCATTTAAAAAAAATGGTGTGAGCTATGTTTTTTTCCAACACAAATACATAAGACACATRCCACTCCTACAAACACTCTCCATGTTGTGATGATGGACTACTCTTCATCTCCTCCATGTGTGTTCTAACAGCCCATTCATYTCAGGCTCTGTTTTGTTTACACAGTGCAGGGAAAAGCAGGAATTTTTAGCTGAGGAGCCCTGGAATGCTGGTAGAATTTGTACTGTCCAGATTATTGAAATGGCCTTCTGTGACATACAGGCCTTTCAATTTATCAGAAGGAGACCAGGGTATAGGCCTGCAGTGTCATTGCTGGTGATCTTTCCAGACACAAGAGGTTCAAACAGGATTGAAGTACAATTTGCCTGGAAAGTTTGGTGTTGTTGAGATCCAAAGATATGAAGCTCTAGCTTCTTCCTCAGGTGGGCTCAAGAACTGTGTGACTGTGTATTGAGGGATGTGATTTATTTTCAAATGGCTTAAGTCAACTGAAAAAGAAGGGGTAAGTCTATACAGCTATTTTCCTTCAGTACATTTGAATGCAATTGTAAATGTGCAAATCTCAGGTGTTTGATTGAAGCTCCTTTATTAGAGGAAGTCCTATTAAATACACCCCTCTTTTTTTCCTTCATTACTTTTCAATGTTTTTTTTCTATCCCAAGGAGAACAGTGTGTATCTTTTATGAAAAAAAAACAGTGCTACAAAGGACAGCAAAGGAAAAACTGGATGTGACTAAAGAARGTAGATGAGGTAATTAGGTCTGGAATAAAAAAATGGATGTGTTGGGTATTGCTCTAGT
>NW_026623933.1:69133-71642 GCF_030028575.1 Malurus melanocephalus | reverse complement strand
CACGGGGCAAGACGGTGACACGGCTGGGGCAGCAGGGGCTGGCTCGCCTGGAGTAGCAAGTAAGAGGTGACAGAACCTTTGGCAGGAGCTGTGGTGTGTCCTGGCAGGTGAGGGTGTGGGTTTACAGTGTTGCAAAAATCCAAAGCAGTGGAAGGGAGAAAACGGCAGGGCCGAGCAGCGGCCGCCAGACTTCCAGACTGGGAGAAGCTTCCTGAGAGGGGCCGTGTTCCGGGTTTTCCCTKATGGCATCTGAGTAGATAGTGAGTTCTTTCCAGTGAGGTAGGGTGTTAATAAGGTCTCAGTTCAATGACTACGCTTAGGAGCAGAGCCACGCTCACAGTAGGAAAAGAAAAGTARGGGACGAACTCCGCAGTGGTATTGGATTCTTCCTGCAGCGACTGTAGTGTGTCTTTCGAGTGCCCAGAGAGCAAGAGAACTAGAAGCTGCACCCAGACCCTTTTTCCCCAGCCCAAAATCTTGTGGTATCTCTGCCCCTCCAAGAGAAMCCCCCCCMRRWWARGGAGCAGCCAGCTGCACCCCTCCACTGCTAGTTCTTTTCTTAAGTACCGGTTGTTATTGTCTCTTAGCAACAGATGGSACAAAATTCCCTAAGAGAAAGAAAACCAAGGAAAAATCCTAACCTCCAACATGTCCATACTTGCTTAATTATAAAGCTTCATTATTTCCTACACCACAGAGTCTGCTTTTTGTTTTTATAAGGGTTTGGCGTAATCCTTTTTTTTTGTAAATGCCAGGAACAATGCCCATTAGCCTGTGGGTAATGGTGATCAGTTGTAGCACAAAGAAGTCAAGCAGTTTGTACATCTGCTTTGCCTTGTGTGGATCCAWCCTGAGTTATCTAATGCTGCCATCCTGATAAGCCATAACCTACCAAACTCCCTGTAACTGACTGAAAGGAGAATGTCCAATTGTCTTGCAGAAGAGGAGGAATGATGTGAGCATGCTTATATATAGCCCACATTTTGCAGCCGAGAGACATACAGTATATATAAGCAAGCTGKTTTCGACCTTTTCCAGTACTGGCTGATGTTTTCTGTATGGAAACTTTAAAATGCATGCTCTTCCAAGCAGGACAACCACAAAACAGTTTATTTCTGCAGCAAGTATTTTTGGAAATAGAGCCCTTCCCTTTCACATTTTTTTGCGCTAATGTTCTTTAAACACCAGTTTAAATGCACACTGCCACTGGCTCCTTCTCTTAATTAAACTTCCAGCATTTCTAGACRATGTCCTAGTCTTCCCTTACTATGTGCCACACAATCTTGTATCAGACATTTGTACCCTTACTGGAACAATCTGCTTGCTCCAGAATTATCTGGCAGTCCTGCCTCAGTCTATTTATTCCATCACATGATTGTTTTAGTGTTGTTTGAAGCACTATTTTGGAGCCAGACATAATCATATTATACAGTTCCTCACCTTATTAACTGACAGAGAACTGTTCCCCATTAGACAATTGATCCTGGGCAGATGAAGCCATTAAAAACAGTACTAATTAGCTGAAGAGTGGAGACAGTAATACAGGCTGCATCACTTCCTTTCATGCTTAGGGAAGTTCATGTTCCAGACAAATAATAATTGATATGTAGTCTTCCTTAATTGTGGTTGTTAACAGCCAGTATTATAATGACAGGCTGACAATCTCTGTCTAGCCTATTGTATGTTTATTTCTGAATCCAAGAACCACTGAATAACATTTTTGGTTTAACTCGAACTTCACAGAATATACTTCAAATGTCAGTGTAATGAGAGTTGGGCAGATAACCCTAACTTATGAGTTATTCCTTACATGTCTCCAGGTGTCAGYTGTTTGGAAGACTGGATATCCATAATTACATGGAATTATGGCCTGATACATTAGAATAAAATAAACAGATGGTTTGAATGGGAATAAAAAAAAAAAAAAATACTGCATTAGATCCACAATCAGGAATGCTAAGCATGTAACTAAATTTCAGTGTACTAACTGTAGACTATAGAATAAGAAAATCATACAGTCTTTAAACAAAGGAATGCTTTGATTTTCTCTTCCAAAAATGCATTCAGTTTTTAGAAATCTGCGTATATATATGCAAATGTATATGTGTGCATATGTATGCMTATATAATGCATTTAATGCAGGAAGGTGGTCATACTCTCTATAATTTAGTTTGTAGAAACATGTCAACTGTTATTCTCTGTCTTCATTTATTATATTCCTTCCTGAGCTGAAAAAACTAAAGTCAAGGTGGGTTTTTTTTCCTTCAGATACTCTGAACAAATTTTCAGCTTCCTACAATTTTACAAGCTAGAAAAAAATCAAAGTAAAAGCAGAAAACTTAATTTCAGAAGAAAAACAAAACCCCAAACATCTGAAACAGGAAGCATTAAGCATCTTTCAATGATTTGATAAAATTGTTTTTGCTATTAAGGAGTTTCAGGCATTTTAAAACTGATTTGAGCTTCAAAACGATTTTGTCACTTTCCAGCTTTTTTTTTTTTTTTTTTT
>NW_026623933.1:13140-67981 GCF_030028575.1 Malurus melanocephalus | reverse complement strand
TGACAAGCTGACCATGAGCTGGCAGTGTGTCCTTGTGGCCAGGAGGGCCAATGGGATCCTGGGGTGCCTCAGGAAGAGTGTGGCCAGCAGGTTGAGAGAGGTGATCCTTCCCCTCTGCTCTGCCCKWGTGAGGCCACATCTGGAGTGCTGTGGCCACTTCTGGGCTCCTCAGTWCAGGAAAGACAAGGRGCTCCTGGAGAGGGCCTGGCAGAGTCCACAAGGGTGATGAGGGGTCTGGAGCTTCTCTCTTATGAGGAGAGACTGTGGAAGCTGGGCCTGTTTAGTCYGGAGTAGAAAAGACTGAGAGTGGATCTCATAATTGCAAATATCTCCAAGGCAGGTGTCAAGAGGATGGTGCCAGACTTTTCTTAGTGGTACCCAGAGACAGAGCAAGGAGTAATGGCCATAAAATAAGCCACAAGTAGTTTCATCTCAATATGAGAAAGAACTTCTTTACATTGAGGGTGGCAGAGGATTGGAACAGGCTGTCCAAGGAGGGTGCGGAATATCCTTCTCTGGAAACATTCAAAACCTAACTGTATTTGTTCCTGTGTCACCTGCTCTAGGTGACCCTGCCTTGGCAGGGAGATTGGACTAGATGATCTCCAGAGGTCCCTTCCATCCATAGCAATTCTGTGATTCTGTGATTTTTTTTTTTTACCTATTACATTTTTTCCATGGTTCCTCATATAACTGCACTCTTTAAATCAGGGAGTTTTGTGTGGGTCAAAAAAGGCCCTTTAACTAAACAATAATTGCCATGATTTTGCCTCAAGTGTACAAATCCCATTTAAATCAGTGGTGTGGCTGTGATTTCAGTGGGTTTTGGCTTAGGCTCATATCAGCTTGAGGTTCTGTTGGCAGAAATAGCTCAGAAGTAAACAGAAAAAGAGAACAACTTATGGTACTCTGCTACAATATATGTTCACATTAGGGAATAGTTCTATTAACCAAGTCGGGAGTATGATGTCAAATATAATAATTCAAAAACCCTACTGAACTAACAAGGGAAGTTATAAAAGACATGAAGTCCATTTTTACGAGTCAGAGTGAAGAAGGATGCAAAAGCAAACTGAAGATGGTTACTGAAGCAGAGGTAGAAAAGCAGTGTACCTGACATCTTGAAGAGTTACCTGTGTTCATATTAATTTATTAGAAACTCCTGCTCCTGTTTTATATCTTTATCTGTTCACACAAATGAGAGCAAAACTAGATGCACAATTTACTGTGAAATATGAATACTAACATTAAAAAAATCTACAAAGGCTGTAGCAAACTTTGTCAATCAGATACTGGAAGTTACAGTAGCATTATTAAGGTGGCARAAACAACATGGGCTTATATCTAAAAATTGACCTATTAGCAGAACTTAAGCATTGGAAGAAGGATCTGATATTTTTTAATACATATTCACTGTCTTTGCACCAGCATTTACAATTGCAGTTCATCTGATGGGAAGATCAGAGAGGAAAGAACACAGAGAACTCTGAGTCTTTASAACTTAAAAAAATAGAGGGGAAATGACTCAATATAATTAAAATATTTTCCCAGTGACACAGGTCACAAAAACCTCAGAATTCTGTCAGATATATGGTCTCACTGTCTGTGTCAGAYTTCTAGGGTTAGTTATTTCTTTGGAGGAAGCTCATGGATTTGACTTTCCTCACAATTTTCTCACATGTGGTTCTGTGCTGTCTTTTTTTCCGCTTTCACAGTTTTAAGTTTTTCATTGTGTAATAGTCTCCTTTCTGACCCAAATCAACCGAAATGAATGAACAAAGACAGTTCTGGGRAAAAAAGAGACATTTTCTTAAAACGGTGGTCACTGGATATAGGCCTTTCGCTCCCCCTGTGCTAATKGTGTTGATGGTGTTTTCAAGCTGTCTATCAAACTGGTTTAAATCTTTTAACATGCTATTTCTCACTCTCAGTCCCCCACTATTTCTCCTAGTTGTCATTCAAATTGTTCCACTAAGAGAACAAATAAATGCATGCCATGAAAACTAGCAAGATGATATAATGAATGAGTTACAATAAATGCCCCCAGCATAAAACAATTATGTACCTGCTATTGTCAAAAACATTCAACATTCCCTTTGTTGAAAAGGAAACAGCTATAAATTATTCACTGGGGCACTGTAACTCTTCTCGTTTTTTCTTTCTTTTTTTTTTTGGTTGCTTCCAATTAATTCTTCCCTGAACATCCCTAGGTATTTAGTTGAGGGTAGAAATTTACATGCAGAGAATTTTAGCTGTTTCTTGGAATTGTCAGGCTGAGTGTTCAAATTAATATTATTATTATTAATAATAATAATAACAATCACCTTATTTTCCTGTGTATAATCAGAGCTTGGTTATAAAAAAAGTGTCATTCAGGATCAGTGCAAGTTATATTTGTCTAAGGATAAATATAAGAGGTCTTTTAACCCAGAGCTGCTCTCTTTCCTCACCCTGTACTGCCCTTGAKTCTCAATTCATTTCAGAATTTGCTTCCTCCTGTAATATGTACCCCAACATCATGCTATCTTATTTCCTTATGACATTTTTTGTGGTTTTTCAAAGGGTATAGCTTTCCTCTGAATTTTCAAGAAACAGGTTTTTTGAAGAGACTTACTGAAGGTGCAGATTGTACAGTTGTGAAAACAAAAAAATGAGCAGTTTTTATATATACCACTCAAAGTAAGAAGCTACCTGACAGACTGCCTTCATGCAGTGAGTGCCTGAGTAATGTCGAAATGCAGGATTGGTGTTCTGTCCTCACTCAAGAAGCTGTGGGATGAAGTCCAGATGGGGTGCTTGTTTATTTTTATTTTCAAGAACATAGAGCATCTCAGCAGGACATCTGAAATAATAATAATAATAACAATAATAATAATAATAATAATAATAATAATAATAACAACAACAATAATAATAATAATAGATTTTATTCAGGAATGAAAGTGTGCTCATTTTATTGTAAGCAGTATTTTATTTTATTTTATTTGAAAAGTGGGCCAAGCAAAGTATTGTATGGCGATAAAATGAATTTGCATGGCAGTAAAATGCACCACCAAGAAGGTCTCTGGATTTTCTCTCCTGTTGCAGGTCTCATCTTTGTGCTTTGTGCCTGTGCCAATAACTCRTCCAAGCAGAAACAGTGATGCCCAGCTGAATTTGCAGGTTTTTAACTTTCTGGCTGTGTCAGCTGTGCAAGCTGACAGAAATGCTGTCGGTGCCCTGGTTACCTCTCCAAGCCAAAGGATGTTTGTGTGCCACGTCTGGTGTATGCAACAGTAGATTTTGCAGTGCAGCTGTAACTGTTAGACTGGACTGTCTGTGGTGTCCCAAGGCTTAAATGAGGAATGGCCTCGGTTAAATGCATCTGGAATCAGGAGCCACACCATTTAGCTAAGAGCACTGTAGTGGCAGACAAAAACTGTAATTACTTCCCATCAGAGTGCAGTGTTCAGTCATGCTCTTCTGGTTCACAGTCAGCATCTGAAGATGATGTAAGAGACACTGGTCATGGAAGAGAAAAGTCAGTGTGGGAGACCCTACAGTCATCATGGGCAACAGTCCAATGTTCATGGAGAAACCCAAAATGGTGATGATTTTTGTTTTCCTATAGTTTGATGACACTTACACCTTCTATATTTTTTTAAAAAATAGCTTGTTTATTTGCTATATGTTGGTTAGATATATGCTTGTTTGTAGCAAATCAGCATCACTAAAGGTTCACTAAAATTGTCGTCTAAGTTACCAAAATCCTTCTGACATTATTCAGAGACACATGATATAATCCTGGCCCATTAGACTTCTTATTTAAGTCTCTTTTTAATCCTGTTCTGTTGTGTGTGRAACATGAAGTAAGAAGAGTACAATCAATTTAGCAACGATATTGTCAGAGGTGGTTGCTTGTGATGCTAGGGGACTGTTGTCAATGACAGAGGAGRCCCCTCCCAGTTCTCAGACCCTCTAATTAAAGCTGCTCTAAGATCAGTGAAATTTGGTGATAAGGTTAGCACAGGTGTTGTACTTCATCATTGCTCACTGCCTGCACTAGATGTGCCCTTCACATGTTCACTCAGAGGCACTGCTGCAGAGCTTTAGAAGTGTTTTTGGATTAAAAGCTAGGAGCTCCTGTATCAATATCCTCATCCAATCCATGAGAACCTCAATCATAAAATTAAATGGCATGAAGTGATCAAAGAACAAGGTGGTCTGCTATGTCTGTTTGATTCCTGTCCACTCAGAGATAGTAAAAAATGGCAGAAGTGCTCGATACCTTTACTATTGGTTGTTTTTTTTCCTGATTTCTTAACAATACTAAATAATTTAAGATTTTTGTCCATTAAAAAGTGCAGCGTAACAAGGAATATTTTGTTTAATGAGATTTGTATCCAAAGCAAAGGAAATTAAGTTAAACTGACAATCAGCCTTCTCCTTCTGTTGCAAATGATGTCTATGTCCCCTTGTGAAATTATCCTGAAAAATCAAAATGGTAGGAAATGGCAAAATATATTGTTGATGTTTTCAGTTCTCCCCCCAGTTCCAGCATATTTGACTTCACAGCTAGTGTCTGAGTGTTTAACCTCACATATTTCAGCAAATAAATTATTTTTATTTGGAAAATAAAATTTTCCAATTATTGGAAATTATTACTCACTGATACTGCTAGCCACCACAATAGRGTAACAATTACAGTAATTAAAAATGTAGAATAAATTATTTGAATGCTATTACGTGTATGCATAGTTTTCCATTAATACTAAAATAAATGGTTTTTAGGAAGATCACAGGTATTTGAAAGCTCAAGTAGTTTAAAGCCTTGTGCGAAAAACAAAAGGCATTTTGGGACTTCAATTTTTAAACACTTATTTATCAATTCATCAGAAAATGAACATGGAATAAACAAACAGCTGTATTTCTTATGCACCTAGACTAAAGTACGGCTTTAAAAATATAAGCATTTCCAGAAATTAAATACTGTTAAGCTCTTGTTTGCTGGAGCAAATGTTCAGAGTTCTAAAGAGTAGATATGGTAAGCAGTRAGTGGATTAATCAAATTTACTTTCWAAGACACTTTTCAGGTTGCTCGCTAATTGTGCACTGCCTAGCAAGAAAAGAGAAATTAGAGCAGGAGGTTTTCTCAGATGTTTGGTGGGGTTGAGCTGGATATTTTGTGTATGCAAGACAGCTCTGGCAGTTTTACACATAATAATTCGAAAGCTGGTGCCCTGTTCAGTCATGTGTTAGCTTCTTGGCCCTTGGCTTCTTTATTTCTTCATAAGGATGCCTACATGTGAGTTTTGTAACCATTAAATGTAATTAATAGCAGAACATTGCTAGAAAGTCAGACATRATTGATTTCTTATTTTTTCTGTGCTAAAGATCAAGGGGCTATATCCTTCTTCCGCCATTATGCATGCAGAGCTATAGGAGAATGGACCCTCTGGGACAAGTCTAATATCCGGTACACTGCTGTCTACCAGAGCCTTATTATAAAAAGCTTTCTACTCTAGCCAAGCTGTGAAAAAGCTCATGCTGTAGTGGCTGCAAAATGAGCAACTTTGATTATGCAGTCCCCATCAAGAGTAAGGTTATAAGTTAGCAAATTGAATTCCTGAGAAGAACTATTCATCAAATAAATCTGAATACCAACTGTTTTCAAGGAGATTACAACCCATTTTGGGGCAGTAAGAAAAGATGATGTGTGTGATGGAGAGTTTGCTCTTGATTGTGTCTTTTACTTGTAAAAATTAGAGCTAAGTGAATTTTTTCATGAATATTAAATCAAATGAATTTCATAAGGACTGCAAGTGTTTAGGAACTCAAATGAATGAACAGTTTGTGCCAGAAACATAAGAGATTTATTTTTAACACTTTCAAACAGGCAAACACTAAACTACTCATTTTTAAAACATCAGAACAAAACCTATTTGCTTTTTTCATCAAAATGAACTTTTTTTTACTTTAGCTTTGAACTGAAAGTAAATAAAAAGTCATGTGCCTTATTTTAGGGGACTCTGAGGCACAGAAAAATCCTGCTGCAGTCAATGTGTTTATGAGATCCTGATTTGAAATGTTGACTGAAAAAAAAGCTAGTTTATTTTAAATGGTGTTTTAAAGGACACATTATTATGATATTGATACATCTTGATCTATTTGTAATGGCTAATACAATTTTTTAAAATCTGCCTGTAATTAAAGACAAGCCACTCCTCCTTTTGCACTAGCTTACATGAAAAAATATGTTACTTCATACTTCTCTCTTTGTCAAAATTTAAATTTTTTTCATTTTTTGATGGGAAAGCAAAACAGATTGTGTTGGTTAACATAMGGATTAAGAAACAGTGATGGCAGAAGCCATCGTTTTCCATCCTGTATACATCGTGTAGGAGAAGGGTATTGCTTATTATAACAAAAGAGTTCCATGGAACATATAACTCAGACCAGATCTGTGATCTGTGGGGAAAMGAAATTCACAGTATTACCATGTTCACTCTACACTGTCATGAAGAATAGATATGATGTTAGTGAACTGTCTCCTCAACAGCAGATAGCAGAAAGGAAGATGAATTCAGGTATTAGATGGATGATGACGCTTTAGACAACACTTGGAATACAATAAAGAATCAACAAAGAGTTAAGATAAACTAAAGAGCCAAATGACAGAAGAGCTGAAACTTTTGCTTTCTCAAGGAAAGCAGTTTTATATAAGATGACATAAGTCTCCTTTCAGAGGTCTTATTTTATGAAGACAAACATTATATCCTGTCTGTACTGAAACACGAGCCATTTTCTTAAACAAGTGCARCAATGTCTTTTTGTGACCACCACACACTATATGAAGAGTTTGTTGGTATGACTTGAATTGTAAAAATAATGGTTTGAATACAAAAGAATGTAGGTGCTACAGCACAGAGAATTACAGCACCTCTGTGTTGGCCTTGTTCTATTACATGCCACCCTTTGCAAAGTGTGTGGAAGATTAAGTGATGCAGCAGGCAGTGTGTTGAAAAAAAGCACCAAAATACAACCAAGCCAAAGGAAAAATCACTAAAATTAGTTTGCMGTATACATTGAGTATTTGGTTTTCTGTAGGTCTTCATTTTTTTCCTGATCACTGGCTTCCAGTACTCACTGGGATAAGCTCCCATCATTCTTCAGYACATCCGAAAGACTAGACTATGCCTTTCTCTATTCAATGCATGTATTCCTGTGAATTACACTCCACAGGACAAAGTACCAAGAAAAGCCTCTTGAGAGTATCCACCTATTAGAGGTATAGGTCTTCAGAAACTCACAAAATTCCTTTTTCAAAGGCATYTATGATACCACTATGCCAATGAGAAGGCGGATTGCCCTTGTGTTTTGGAAACCTCTTTGCAACCTATATCTATTAATGGTCAGTTTGTGTTCTTTTTTTTTTTTTTTTCTAGTAACAGTCTTCAGCTCTATTTGATGTTTCCTGCCATTGCATACTCATAGAAATGATACTTCCTCTTACTTCTTATTCTGGTGGGCCAAACAGATCAAGTTTCTTGAATTTTTCCAGTATAAGAAAGAGTGGTACTGACCACTGTAATGCATTTTCAGTGTTCCTTTTTCAATTGCAATTAGCATTTTTAGAACAGCAAGTGTCCTGAATGGTAACCAGGATTGTGGATGGGATGATTAAAAAAAGGAGCTGTAGAATGGGAAATAYAAAACTTAGGAAGGGAGGTTTTTCCACACAGCTTTACTGCAATTTTATGATTGCCTTCTCTGGGCAGACCTTTAAGCTTACACATTTGTGAGAGACATCTCTCTGACACCGAAGAAGGCTTTTTGCAAGCACTTTAGTTGCTCTCTAAAAGTTCATTAAACTGTTAATTGAATCCAATTCATAATATAAAAAGCCTCCGTTTTCACTGCTGTTTTAGTCAAGTAGAACTCTAGCTTTTCTTGCTTCCAGATTATAAGTTGCCTAGTCACTGGAGCATCAGAGAGGCTTCAGGGAGGATGCAGTTTTTCATTTTGTCCCATAGACTGTGCTGGAAGGAACACTGGCTTCAGATCCTAAAATCTTTTGACTACCCGTGGAGAGGTAAGTGCAGAAAGAACATCAAGCCAAGCAATTCCAGAGGCAATTTAGCTCTTTGCTTATCGAAAGRTTGAAATAATAGAGTACATTATGCAGAAGGGCCTTAATTGATATATAGCGGCATTTTATCTCAGTGCCATGATTCAGTCTCACCCTCCAATACAGGCTGATGCGGTTTATTTTTGTGTTGCTTCTGTAGTAGTGAGATTTCTGCCTTATCATTTGGTATTGAAAAATGACTTTGAGAACAAAAAGGCTTGAAAATAACTTTGGGAGTGAAATAAAAGGGAAAAATTCAAATATGTTGAAGTTTTATTCAGCAGTGAGTAGCTTATGAACAATTTTAATGGCCCTACCTGGAATTGCTTAATATTTTTGGGTAAATATCTATGGATTGTTTAATAGAATTCCTCCATAATATTTTAATGGTGTGTAGATGAATTTCTGTTTTGTTGTTTACTTACGCAAAAAGAATGTCTTGCATGGAAAATGTTTCCATCTGATTTGGTAAGGCAGCCAATGATCCCAGGATAATTTTTCATATTTYTTTTTACCTCGCCCTCTCATCACAGCAAAGAAAAATATACTATCTTCCTATCCCTTGGATGATGCTTCTTTCTTCATATATTATGTGTAAGGATTATTTTCAGGTTTTCTTCTGTGTCTATGCAAGGATATCRAACAAAGTTTATTCAAAATAATATATAAAAAAGAATGCTTAAGTAATAGTATTGATCTGTTCGTTATTTGAGTAGTTTACTGGGAGAATGACTGCTGACTATAGCTAGGTATTTTTCCTTTGCTTTGAAAACAAATWCTTCAGTTTCAGCTAAAGTAGGCATGAGGCATGAAAACAGTTTACAGTGAGAATTGTTTACAAGTTTATGTCTTTTCAACACTTCAGTCCTACTCATAGCATGTATCTCCTCGTTTTCAGAATTACAGTGCATCATGACAATTTGAGAACTAAGATCACACTGTAGTGGTATTTTTCTTCAAAGCTAACACATCTTGTAATGAAAACTAATGATAACAGGGCCAAACGAATATGTATGGTTTCATGTTTTGGCACATTTCACACAAAAAGAGATAGCAAATGCTGAGGTTTTGTATGAAACTTGTATGTTTCAACAGGTATGATGTGACAACTGAGGTGGCTTGGTAGAAAAGATACAGCTGGAGATGTGGGTGCTGAGAAACTGAAAGACAAAGTCTAACTTATAATCTCTTTCCCTTAAGTTATCCTATCCTATCCTATGCCTTAAGAATAACTGCAGGGTTAGTTATTAATGGAGTATCAGTTTTGTCAGATTAAAATGCATCTAGSTTACAAACATTTTGAGACAAAACTCAAGGTCTCTCTTATGAACTCTCAAAATCCTCCCAGACATCATTTTCAGGATGAGAATAATAAACACTACGTGCATTACCTGCACTCTGAAAATAAACACTTACATCATTGATTCAAGCTCTGATTTACATCCAGGTAGCTTTGCTGCTGTTGAAAATAGTTTCTTGTTCTTACCAGAGAAACCATTCTCTATACCAAGAAAAACATGTTTCTATTACAGAAAGCAAAAGACACTATTCTATTATAGATAATTAACAAAATTTTTATTTTTTTTAATTGACAGTAATTTCCAGATCTGCTCAAATTTTAAATGGCTCTGATTTWAAAAAAATGCACTTTATTTTATATATGCCATGAAGCAGTTGTAATCTATTTTATAGGAAAACTTACTCGGCTGTAGTTTGCTGGTATGCACATGAAGTTGACAGAGTTAAACCTAACTAAAAACTGCAATAAAACCCAAGAAAAGTGGTCATAAGAGACAATGCTGCAACATTGTGGTAACAGTGCAGGAAATCTCAAGGAGAAACTGCGTAGGAGTGATAGATAACTTTATTTGAAAATAAAATTAAACTTAAAAAACATTGTGGTCTTCCCAGCTCACACTCTCACAAACTCCAAGGYGTTGGTATCCAGGTCATCTCTCTAAGGGAAGATGGGAGATGAGACAACGGCTTGTGGGTTCTCTTGATGTTCTTGGATTCTTCTTAGGTTAATAACCAYACACTTTCCTCGGATGGGGCTTTTTGTTCCTTCAGAAAATGACCAAAATAACTCTCTTCACCTGTCCCACCTCTGTGAGCACCAGGATTTAATMACTGTCTTTTGTATCTCCACCTGAATGCCCTCTGAGTCCAGCCTAAGTGTGTGATAGGATTTTAATGATCTGCTAATGTGCATGCATCTGTACCTGCTTATCATATASCTTTTTCCTATCTTTATCTTTGTGATGTTTCCACAGCTGTGTTTTCTCAGCCAGTGCCCATTCATACYAATTTTAACATTTCTATTAAAATCCTCTCCATAATTAAACTGTAACTTTAACACATTAACTGTCTCTTCTTTCTGATGTCTGAACTCCATGAATTTAAGTTCATTAACTTGGGTGCTAATTAAGTGACCTTTAGATCTTTTGTGATTCTTACATCAATATTCAGAATCTAGAAGTAACAAATTACAGCAAACTTTTCTTGCTTTTCTTSTTTTTCTTGCTAACCTTTAGGCTGAATAAATAACAGGATTCATGCCCACATTCAAACTGCAGTGAAACTGTTCTACAAATAATAGCTGTACCCAGGGAGACAAGGTTAATTTTGTACAAACACATAACAGAAGAATCTGGACATTTTGTCAAGAACTTTTTTGTATGCATGCTTCAAAACAAACCCTTTTCTAGTGTATTTTTGTATGTATTGGGCTGTTTCTGTGACTGGAACTTTCATTTGTAGCATKGCCAGTGTGCTGTAAAGATGTTTTATTGTACATGAGAAATGGAACTCTATTTCTGTTYGAGAAAGTCCATTCAGAACAAGTCCCATACACAGTTTGTGTTTAGCCYGTCCTAACATAATGTGTAGGATGGAGGTGAAAAGAGGAAATACTAAGACTTCAAAGAATCTTCCTTCTGTTCTAAATCCTTGGACAAAGTCATAGACCACAGTAATTGCTCAGATTGTACAGTCCCATACCAGAATACTGTCACCTTCCTTGCATTGCCAGAACATAAACAGTCTTTCAGACTTGTGACTATTTTTTTAAGTTAAAGAGATAAAAAGCATGGCTGTCTTTGTGTATATAGATGTATTTGGAACCATCAATAATGCTTGAATTGAGGTACTTTTCTTTTGAAAGTGGCTTTTTGCCTGTCCAATTTACCTCTCCTCTCTCAATACACCACTCCCAAATCTACTGATTTTTTGCAATGTACTGCAAATCCTCTTTTAATCCTTCCCCCAGATACACGAGAAACTGTGGTTCTAGTGCATGATTAATATTTTAGGACTTTATTTGATACCTGGAACTTTGGAGGAATGGAAATTTCATTGAAAGAATGAGAAATGTATTGCTGTTATGTAGATGAGATTGTTACTTAACTGTAAGTGCACAGGCTGGTAACCTATTTAATTCTGTAAACCTAAATAAGTAAAACAAAATTTTAAAAAATAGTCCAAATATGCCACTACAGTTTCAGAAAGTCCTTCAGGTACCTTCTGCATCTAAAGTTCAAGCAAAACAGCCTTTTTTTTTTCCTTTTCAGCTGCATGTGCTCAATTTAACCATCAAGCACTGTGACAGTGTGACCAAGCCTGTCACAGTATAGGTATTACATCCTTTCATACATATATTATTTGCAAATAATGCACTACTAATAAATACTTGTTACTGTGCCTGTTTAGTGTGTATATGTTGCATATGATATAAATAAATAAATWATTGTTAAATGGGGAACAAATAAGTATTAGACAAGAGATAAACAKATTTGATGTTTTTTATGTTGTTATGCCATTTAAATGGCTTTATATGTTAATTGAATACCAAAGATTTTTTATTTACTGGTAAATTGATTGCTGTTACTTTATAGCTTGTCATGAAGCATCTCTTGGAGATCTTTGAAAAATAGTCAAGGATAATTTAAAATCAATTAGCTGAATAGGCAATAATTATCCTTTTTCCTGTCTAGAAAATAAGGTTCTGGAACCATGGAAATGCATCATGTTTTGTAACTACAATCTATTCTTAGAAATGGAATGCTAGTCACACAAGCAGAGAAAAAKAAATTTGATCAAGGATAATTTTATTATACAAATTTATTGGATGACTCCTCTTAGATCTGTTGTGAAAAGGAAGATGAAACATAAACACTGTCCAAACTGATGCACGCATCTGATGTGTAAAGATGTGTTTTCCTTTAGGAGGGCAGCCTTTTCTTGCCATGMATTCAAAACTTGATGTTGTTTCTCCATGTAATGTAACCTAACACAACTAGAAGATCATAAATTTGTGATATCACCTGCTCTATAAGGCAGTGACAACTCAAAGTCTGCATTTTAAGAGAAGTAGATACTTACAAAAAAAAAAAAAAAGGTAACTTTTGTTTAAAAAATCTCTCATGAAGTTTATTGTTGCAAATGCTTTTTATTTTATGCACTTCTCTATAAAAATTTCCAGAGTAAACTGAGAAAGAGATCTGTAATACAAAGCATGGAAGTAAAATCAGATTTAAATATGCAGTGAGATTTCCCTTCTATGTCTTCCTAAATTAAAAAAAAAAAACCTCAAAAAATCCCAAGAAAACAAAACAAAACAAAAAAACAAAACGGAGAAAAAGTTGAAGCAAATACAGTTACACATGTAATGGTAAATAAAATATCTTTTCCATGGCCTGATCTTATAGTCAGAAACCTTGAAAAGTCATTATTCCAGATTTTCAGGACTGTACGTCACTTCCAGCTCTACGCTTGAAGTTCAGACCGTTAAAATGAATAGGTGTTAAGKCATCTCTGAACTGTAAAACATAGTTGTATTCATCCATTGAGCCACAGCAGGATGTGTGTGAAAAACACACGTGTGAAAATGTGTATTTAATGGAATCCACATATATAAATCCTTCAAATTATAAGAAAAATCCCACTTGTCTATATTCCTAAATTAAATCTATATAAAATGGAATCAGAGCTGAGAGGATGTATCAGTAAGCTGAAGTGAAATGCATTACAGGAATGCTACAATTTCCCTAGAAAGGGAAAGAATAAATTCTGGAAATTTAGATTCAAGGCAAATCTTAATAGAAATCTAAGCCTCAGAAGGACATGGCTAATGSACTCAGATAACCTTAACTCTGCCCATTAGCAATCCTTTTAAACAATCAGGCAATTATTTTCCTGTAATTGTTTTTGCACAGTCCAATTAGATGAAACCATTCCTGTTAGATTGTTTTCATTTTTATTTTCTCTTACAGTGTCACTACAGTGTGAAATTAATGTTTCCCATATCGCTCTGCATCTTAGGTCTTGTTTACACATGGGAAAGTTTGGAAAAAAAATRAAAATCTCTTTATTGATGACACCAATTCAACTGAACAAATGCTGGCAGCATTGACAAAAGTCTTAGACAGCTCACTGACTGCCAACATCATTTCAGTCCTGCCTTAGTTAGGCTTGCTCCCAGCTGGGAGACCTGGCACAGTGTTGAAAAGGGTGTTTATTGTCTAGATCAGAGCTCTCTACTCTGCTACATTTAATTGCTGCAAGATGTCCTTTTTAGATAAGTGTCTTCAAAGTTGTTGCCAGACTAGTGATAGACGGTGATGGGTCTGAGACAATGTGAATAGTTTGGGCAACATAAGAAAGAAAAACCTTAGACTGTTCAAGTTTTTGTAGGTCTTGGGGATAGGTATACACTCTGAAAAGGAACATGATAATTTTCTGTCTTGCCTTTTTTTCCTTGACATTACATTAACCTTTGAAGGAGTCCATTAAGATTTCATGTTGAAGGTGATGGCATATTTCCCATTCAGACTATTATGTACACTAGGAATGCATGGGGTACAAAATAATTTTGATATTTCATAGTAATCACCATAGAAATAACTACACTATCTGCTGGAAGCAGTTTAGCAAAACTGTTCTCTGAACTTGCTATTATAATATCCTATTCACACTGCTTCCCTCAGCTTATCACCTAGGATAGGGCTCTCCTAAGCTTGGTTTGTCAGTGGGCTTCTTACTCTTTATTCTCCTTAATTTCTCCATCCACTCAAGCTCCCACCAGGAGTTTCTGTCACCCTGCAAAAACCCCCAGCTTGTACTTGCTACTTGCTCTTTGCTCTGTCCCAGAACAAATGACATGCAAAGGACAGCATGCTTTTAAGGAGCCATCCATATGTCATTTTTTTCCAAAATGAGCTATGAACGATGGAAATGTGGGAAGCAGATGACCTGAAGCTTTGTTGACTTTTTTTAGGTTGCAATTATGAATGCTCTTGACTTTTTCTTTTCTGTACTTGCAATTGTATATCATAGCTTCCTGGGTTGGTGTGGCATAGGAACACGTTTCACAGCTATTAGATGAATGTCAGAACTTGCAGAACTTGCTGGAAAGTTTTCATTCTGATGTTTGCAGTGATTATCCAAGTTTTCCAGTTGGTTGAGGTTTCCTAATTACTGTCCTTTTTATGGTGTGGATCAGGTTTTAACAAGATTGACTATGCCAAGAAATCTGTAATCCCACAATTTGTGTYCTATAGACTTTTATTGTCCTTACATTGAATGATGTAAGTAGATATGTCATAATAAAACTACCTATAAAAATTCTTTCCACTGTTTTAATGTTCACTTTCCTAAACAAAATAACACTTTTATTTCCAGCAGCTAGAACTAGTGAGTATTGTTTACCAAAATTTTCCATGTATGGTACATGTAATTAAGTGGATTTGTGTTCTACATATACATMCTTTGACCATACTTGTCTCAGTTTTTCCTCGTGTCCTGTATGATCTCAGTTTTCTTTTCTGATGTGAACTTCCATTTTTCCTCCRTGTCTCAAATAGTCACAGTAACCTTATCTCCCTGGAATGTTACTGCCTACATGAGAGTGAACTATGCCAAGCTGATTTCAACATATTGTGTTGACAGCCCACTTATACTGATTGGTCAGAGACAAGAGATAAACCTAGAGTTCATACTGCTTTTAAAAATTATTTTCTTGAACACAGATACTGTTTTTCACAAATCTTATATAAGCTTCAAAACTGGGAAATTTCTAAATCCATGGTCAGTCTAGACAGTTGAAACCAGCCAATGAGTTGAAAAAAAAATTGGGAAATTGACAGGCAGACAAACATCTGAATTGCTGGAGTCCTGGGAATGTAAGGGGATTCTCTGTACTCAACTTTCAGCACAGCTTCACTTTCACTCTGTGTGTGAGATGGAGGGATGTAGGGTATGGTTCTATACCAGCTTAAACTGAGACAATGCCAAACAGTGATCCAATTCTAATCATTTGTTCTTGCTATGACCTTGCTCCAAAACTTATGGTCTGGTGTCAATAAAGCAATTTGGGAAGATCCATCTGGGAAGCAATTTTTAGTATTAAAACAAGCATACCTAGGATGCCTATCCCCCCACCCCCCCARAAAAAATTAATACACCTCTGGTCTGCTAATTTCMTGCCTTATACATTAGAGTCAAACCTTGGTGTTCCTCAGAGTCAGAGTGAGAGATGTATGCACACACATATACRCATGTGGATCTCATGGATAAGAATCTGCCAACAGTCTATAAAGGATGAGAGCTTTATTTTATAAGGGAGTGGCAAAGAAAAAAAAAAAGAGAAAGAAACTAGACTTTTCTGAACTGGCTCATTTGCAGTCAATGGAAAGAAAAATGAAGGTCCTGATCAGGAGGAAGGCCAGCATTCTACTTTGTAGGGCTATTTCAAAACATGCATGACTGGAAAAAGAGAAAGTGAAATTTAGGGGGAAATACCAAGTGGGGGTGGCAGAGGGAGAGAAGCAAGGAGGGATTGTAGTYGAGACTTTTGCAAATCAAGAGGGTCCTGAATTTAATTCTTTATACCAAAAATGTTTTTGTTCTTACATGTAGCAGAGTTGGGGTGACAGGAGCTTCTGAGTAGTCCTTGAACTGTTGTAACATTCTTTAATCTTTATCTATCTTTATGTGCTTGAAAAAAGAAATACTATATTACAATTTTGGTTTTTGCTGTTACTCATGTGAACTGATTGCTTAAAAATAAATATGCATAGATAAGTTCTGTCTTTTGGTTTGACAAATTTAGCCTGATAAGTTAGAATAGAAAAGCAACTCTCATTAGTGTTGTATAAAGAACAGTACTTGTTTCCAATACTTGAGATAAACCATACAAAAGGAAGCAAATCTCTTATCTGGTTAGYTTTTTAAATGCTCTGTGACACAGTGTGTTGTGCCCTAGCCATGTCCTTCCATAGTGTGTGATGACTGCGCGGCATAGAAAATGTTCCAACATGATACACTGTGCTTCTTATACTGGGTAGGGATTGTTTGTAACTGATCTGAGCTKTGTGAAAGCTGACTGTAAATGCTGTTTGATTGTGTAAAGAAGTTTGATATCTGACTCTTTTTCTCTCTCTTTCTCTTTTTTTTTTAATAGGTCATATTTTTTTTTTCATTTAAGACTTTATGCTTTCTCTTCCCCATGGAAGCATTTGTGTTGGTTTATTTCATGACTCAGGTTTTCTTTAGCAGCGACAATCAAAAGAAAAAACAGAAGTAATGGCAATCTTCCCTTAGCTGCCCCTGTTTCATATTCTAATATTAAGATATATATTAAACTATTYTTTTTTTTTTTTTTTTTTAAACTGGAAACAGTTTCCTTGTGCAAAGAGAATAAGCACTAATTGATTGTGTCATAAATAAACATACTATCTCCAGACTCTTGCTATTTAACACCCCTTCAGCACCCCTGCCCTCAAATCTAAAAAYGTGCATAAAACCTGGGGAATTTAATTGATCTTTTGAAGAATTTATACATAATTTGAAAACACCTGCATCTTAAAAAGGTGTTCAGAAGTTCTTGAAGCATTTGGAATAATGTTTTCAGAATGTTTTCAGAATGTGCAGTGCTTAGCAGGTGCCAGCTGAAGCAAGTTCTACAGGTATTAGTCTGAACAGTGTTCACCTTGTTTGTGCATTAAAGTAACTCGTTATAAACCAAGGTACATGGACTGCATGCTGCTTAAATTGGACTTAAGGCCAAATGAATTGTACATATGCATAATATCCTTGAACTTTTTCCTTCTAATCTTTGCTCCAACCAATGACTTGCAGATGTTTTATATGATCCTATCATATTTGAAAGCCAAAAGTAACTGCTTTGTGTTGCTATAATTCCAAAGTCAGATGTTTCCTTTCCTTGCAACATTATTAAATCTAAAAAAGGGGAACATGCTAAGAGTATTGCTGAAAGCTTTTTTATTGCAATTGCTAAATATATAAAAAAATACACTATGCGTTTGTGCATATACATATGTAACTTAAGATAGTAGAAATACAGAGATTTTTCCTCAAGTTTACTGGTTTAGCKTTAGGCAAAAGTACTGATTTTCAAAGATAAAAAGAGTTGTTAATGTTCACTGAGACACATCATGGTTGAGATTGGATGGGATCTCTGAAAGTCATGGGGTGCAATGCCCCTGCTCAAGTTTGGGCCTCCTTTAGCTGGTTGCACAGTTGTCTAGACATGTTTTGAATATCTCTCGGGATGGTAACTCCATCACTTCAAACAATGTTTGCCATAATTTTTACAGAATTAGTAAAATATAATTAAATGAAGTAAAGAAAAAATGAGTGTCAAGAGCCTTGGGTGTTAAACTTAGCTCAGCCTCTTTGCTGTGTACCCTCTGCAAATCCATTTATTTTTCCATGCTTCTTCTGTTACTTWTTGAGGACTGTTTTTATTTAGATTGCAAACTATTTGGGAAAGGGCTCTGTCTCCCATTTTTGCACAGTGGGCCTTATGATCTCAGTTCTTTAGCATAATTTAGCACAATACTAATTGCAGATCTGCCCCTCTGACATCGTAATGGGAATATAAAGAGTAAGGGTCAACAACTTAAAATATAGAATTTGCCTAATAGCAGGTAAGTTCCTTTATAGGAGCTTCCTTGAAACCACTAAACCTGCTGTAGAAATACAATAGGACTGAAAAAAACCCCAAAAAACCAAAGGATCAAAGTTCAAGGATCATTGCCTGTTGCCARTTTTCCTTGTGAAGCTGAGATCCAAAGGCAGCCTGCTATGCATTTTATTTCCTGGGTTCCCTGGGTACCTACAAACTGCAAAGTGAGGAAGGCCAAGAACCCAGGRGCAATTTCTAACCCCAAAATCAAATGGTGCAGACTCAGCTGTGGCTGTACTTTTCAGAATTAGCTCCCACTAGAGTAAATTGACCATATTTGTACTATCTACTTTGCTGATGTATTGCCTGGGTACACCGTATTATTTTTCTCACGTGGAGAAAATGATATGATTTTTATTCAGAATATGTAGAGTCATGTGAGGTCRTATTGGCAGCCAGGATCAAAGTCAGATGAAACTAAGGCTACACARTTGGGCTGTGTCAGGGTACAAACGCTGTCATGGTACTGTTGGAGAAGGTACTGTGGGRTGGGAAAAAAGTCCAGTGGAATCTCACATRTGATGKCTTTTAGGAGCAGGTCTTGGTGTGMATTATTTTTGCAAAGARGGCAGCYTTTTGCCAGCTCTGACTAGGTAGAAGTGTTCAAGGAATGCTGAAATGCCTCATTGCACTACGCATGTATCCATYAACCATGTATACAGTGAAAAACACRGGTTCCTYAGTTAYCTTGMTCTTTGCTGTGACTTTRRRTTTCACATGTGCACTTTTTCTCTTGCCTCCAAATACTGTTTAGCATGGCAGTGTTCATTCTACTGGGAGTGCTTCTAATAACACAAAACAAATTCAACTGGCTACAGTATTAATCTTACAAAAACTTGTAATATTTACTAAAGATGCATATCTAAGTGATAGAATGACACAATGCGTGCCAGTTTCTCAGAAGATGTTTTTGAGACACAGGACCACTGTAAGGAAATATATGGCATTTAATAGTTCATATCATGTTTTCCTTTAAAAAAATGCACCTATTATTAACAGGAAAGCAGCCTACCTGTTCTGCTGACACAAAGCTACTGACATGTGAATGTCCTGACCATAAAAATTTGAAGCTTAAACTTGTGGCATATCCAGAAATGCATTAAAAAGGTGTACGTACAAGAATTTGCTTAGGCCACATAACACCTTCCCATAATCTGAGGGTTATGTTACATAAGAGAAATTTATAATGAAGTGTTACAACATCCCTCAGCTTCCTTTCCTGGAAAATGAAAAATGTGACATTTCATTTCTTGCAAAGTAATTTGAGATCTACAGATTAGAAAAGGTAGCTAAGGAATTGCTGTTCCCGGGAAGTTCAGGGGTAGTCCAACCTCTATCACAGAATATTACAATAAAGCAACTTACTCAGCATATTAGTCTATTTTCAGTCCTGATTGGGCCTTGATTTTTTTGGTGTCTGTTATGCTTTTCAGGACCCTCACCGTCACAGTGTGACATCTATTGCAAACTGTGGTAAAAGGTTTGGGGGTTACTCTGCGTAAGGRCTGTTTTATGTTCTGAGCTAGGTTTTCACCAGTCTAATAAAGCTTTCAGTGGACTTTTATTGTCATTCGTAGCTTTATTAGTCTTTTATCTGACTGTTGCTTTGGCCTTTCCCTTGATTGACTGTTCCTATAGCAGGAATGCTATGTCAGCTGAAATACTCTTCACTCTTTAATTGTAATGCTGCCTTTCAGGGAATAGAGTTTCCAGAGAACAAGTCAGGTGCTGTTATAGCTAAACATAATGCTTTGCTATAAACAGCTCCATGACCAAATTGTCTCAGATTATGTAGGATATTTTTGTGTCAAAATGCTTCAATTTTATTTGTTAATACAGGTATTTATTCTATTTGTCTCGCAATGCTTTGCTTTCCAGAAGCATTGGGTTCTAATGGTCCGTGGCTTGGTAGAAGCACGTTTACATGTTTAGATAAGTAACAGGGARTTTGCAGGTGTCTAGAGTCAGAAATGTGAGTCTCATTGTTCTGCCACAATGTACACATTTTTCCTTACCATGGGTTCCTAAATGCCAGCATGGAATGCGAGACAGAATGGAGGCTTCCTTGTATGTGTTTGGATCAGGGAGAAGTGTCAGAGTTAATAAATAAGCAGTTAATTGCATAATTTATTTGGTGTTTATTTGGTTTACTAATCTTAAAATTGTATAAACTTTATGTTAGAATTTATTGTTCAAATCTGTGTTAATTTGAATCTGAGGGCTGTGTGGGACATGCTTCATTCCACTAGGTAGGACCRGCTGTTAAAACTGTTAGAGCTGGCTGATATTTATTTCTTCAGCATCTCTTCTCAGAGGTGATGGGGCCTCTGGCAGGACTCTCCCCATCAGTGGTTCTTTCTGTTCCTYCCCTCTCCTACTGGCTTCATGCTCTGAGTCCCATGTCCATTTGGGAGAACACAGCCCCTACTGCTCCTCTACTCAAGGTATAAAACTCTGCTTCCATCCTTTCCATCAGACCAGCAAGGTTCAACAGTGGGGAAGCCTATGGGCCCTTCCAGACTTCCCCACTGAGATCCATGAGTAAATGACATGCACTCCTTCTTCTCCCTTGTCGTGAGAGAAATCTGTCTTGACATGGTAGTGTCTTGTATTGAAATGATAGAAAAATGCAAGATAATTATGATTCTATAGGTACACAATGTATTATTAGGATGGAGGTACTGGGTGACCTTTGTTAGTATATTTTTATGCGATTCCTGAGTAGGTTCAGTTAATGAGACCAATTATGTTATTTTTGCTCTTCTGCAAAAAAAAATCCAGATGAAAACTGCTTTCAGATTGGACTTTTTAGGAACCATTCTTGTCTTAYATGATCTAACATTCCTTGATTATGCTGCAGTGTGAGTGATGAAAAACCCTGAAGCAGGACATTCCTTTASCAACATGATGGAAATGATCATTATCCCATGATCTCAGRSACATCACCAAAGGAGACATGAAGTYCTTAATTCTGAGCTTCATGCCTACRTTTTTGTGGTGACRGCTAAATACTTAGGTCTGGGATTCACATACCAAATACGTTGATGCAGCAGGGTAGCCAGTGGGAAACAGCAAAGTCAAGGAAGAATTCGAAACACCTCTGAGATTATTTACATTTGCCAAATGTGTAATTAAGTACACATAATATATCTGAGTGCAAATGGTTGTATGTTCTTACATATGTATTTACAGTATTTTTTTTTTTTTGTAACAGCATTTGATAGCTTTTTCTRTGACTGTTTTTCTGGTCACCTTTTGAATTAATGCAAACTTTGGGTGCTCTTTGCTTGCCATCGTATCTAGGGCGATGGCTTTCACCTCTGAAACTAATTCATGAAGAGTACCAAATGCTTTTGTGTGAAAAACTACTTCCTTTGTATTAATTTTTTTTTTTTTATTTTGTGTTTTTTTTATCTTTTATTTTGAGCTCATCACTTGGCACTGTCATCTGATCTCCCTCAGTTCTTTCATTGAAATGACACATTAGATAAAATGCATTTGCATGGCAGCAGCAGGCACAAAGCAGCCCTCAAGGGGCTATCAAGACAAGTTCAAAAATCATGAGGATTTGGCACTTGGGGATATGGTTTACTGGTGAACACAGTGGTGCAGGGTTAATTGTTGGGCTCAATGATCTTGGGGGTTATCCCCAGCCTGAAATATTCTGTGATTCTGTGAAATACTGTGACCACATGCATTACATACTGATAGAAGCTAAGGTTGGTGTTCTCAAAAGGTGTCACCTGCTGAGGTTTTGGGYAGCCTAAGCTCATGCTCAGCTCAGCTGGCTACAAAGAACAAGGCAGGGATCACACTACTGGGCACCCTCATGCTGTGTGGTGCTTCCAGACCCATCACCTGGAGCAGATGTGTAACCTGGGAGTGTGCGAAAAATGGGGCTTTACCTGGGGGTTGGGAAGCTGCAGRGGGAATTGCCTTAGAGCTGAGCTGTTTTTCAGACCTTGTTTCCTTTTTCTCCACCGAGCTTGTGCAATCCTTGCTTTAAAGCCCTTACAGCGAGGGATTACTCTGGAAATGCCAAAACAGGATGTCATGCAGTGGCATTTGCAGTGTAAGAGAAGACAATGAAATCTGTATATCCTTTGTTCACAACAAYTTGTTATTTTCTTTTGATATGTTCAAATTGCAATAATTGAGAAAAACTCAGACACAGGCTGCTAACTTTGGTGGTATTATTAACATGTGGAATTGGCCCAGCCAGTCTACTGGCATGTCAATGTGATGAGATTATATGGGCAAAAACCAGTAGGATACTGTGAATAGATAATCAGTTTCCTACCAGTTGTGTTAGATCCTGCCCAGCCCTGAGTTCTTTTCTATAATATTTACATTATGAATTTGTCCACAAATTGGTGCAGTAGAACAGAACTTCCAGACTTAGTGGTTACTGGATACCAAAATTGTGTATTTTTTTTTTTTTGCATCCTGGCATGTAAGAGGCAATGCTTTTCCACAGAAAAGCAAGAGCATTTTAGTAAACAAGTGCCCTAAAATAAATGCTGTACTAAAACACAGAGAGATAGAGGTTAAAAAGAGAGACACAGAGAGAGAGAGAGAGAGAGAGAGAGAGAGAGAGAGATGCTAACCAAGTTTTTTATTTAAAGGCAATTCTTTCTTTCCTTGGGGAACAAGGCAGCTCTAACAGGTGGAAGGTTATTAAAATCATAAGAAAGATGAGCAGGGCACAAATTTGTCCTCCAATATTGCACAGGATAATCAGAAAAAYAGTATAGGTCAAATTCTTATATTGTTTGACCTCAGGAATTAAGGCGGGTCCAAACAGAAGTATTGCTAAGATTTCAATGTTTAGCTCTGTTTGGTATAGGTCACTTTTTCATTTAGCACAAACTATACTTTACTCAAAATTTGTGTGATTAATGCATTGATTTAGCTTCCCAATGTGCATTGCTGCTAGGCAGATTCAGATATTATTTATTTTTATTAGTTTATAATATGTCAATTTTTCTTGCTTATCTGTCAGCTCCCACAAAAATACATAAATCAAAAATATAGCAATGTGGACACTAACAAGGCATAATTATTGTAGGGTCTGTCCCCTTTTAAAGAAAAATAAAATTACCTACCAATATGTTGCTGGGATTAGGTCAGAATTTGCATAATACTGACTCATATTTTCTTAACAATTTTAACATCAGACAATAGGTTTTGCAAATCTATATGCCTTTCCTGTTTTTCAGTTTTATTTTTCAGGCTAAAATAATAAGAAGCTCAGTCAAAACAAGATAATTATTGCAGTCTATCCCCACAGAAAACTTTAATTACTCCATGGCATGTTTCTAGGATTAGGTCAGATTTTTATAAGGCTGATTTTTTTTTAAATAACAATAGGCAATTAAGTCTGCCAAACTATAATTTATTACAGTTAAATTTATTCATTTTTTCCACTGATAAATATTTAATAGAAAATAACTCAATCACTGCAGGAGATTAAAGAAGATTTGTACCTCAATATAATCTTAGAAAAACAGCACACAGTTTTCAGTTCTTGGCTGTAACACCAAATAGCATTAAATGACAAGATGAAAATAGTTGAAAATTTTTAACTTCAGTGAAATAATAGCTACTAATGTATAGGATTATAAAACCCCCAGTAGCAGACTATGTAACAAATAGATCCCTCCTGAAATACTGAAAACTATGGTTGGGATCTAGGGTTAAATAACCGTGATATATTTATAGAGGGCAAGGGATCACCATAAAATAAAGCAGCAAATAGTAAAGAAGTCAATGTAAAAGAGAGGCCGGGGATTTAAGGTATAGACATCATAAATTTTCATCGATATAAACAGTCCATGTACCTCAGGACCTGAGTTTTAGCTATAATTTCAGGTCTGACCTATAGGCTTTTGGTGTTCACAGTGCATGCACGATCAAGATGCCATCTGAGGAGGTGAAAAAAAATGTTTCAGATCTGTGTGATTTACTCATTTAATCATCCCCAAATCCACCCCAAACACAACAATACTGTGTCGAATATCAGTACTTGAGAAGATTTTATTGTCCCACTAAATTACATTTAATTCGTACTATAACATCTCATATAAACAAGTATAGTGAATGATTTCCTCCCCAGTGTGTTCTTCGGGAGACAGGAAAAGACTGTTATATGGAATGCATAGATCTGGAAAAGGTCACCTTTTCTCTATCCTTCAGATCTCCAGAATGCACACAGATAGTTCCAGTTGCGATGGATGRTTTTCTTTTTCTGCTTTAAGGTGATATTTTCTGGTTTAAAATAATAATTATRAAACCACCACAAAGAACCATTTGAGGCTTTTAGCTTTTTACTAATTGCTCTGAAAGAGAATTCTAAATGATTTCCAAATGACTKAAATGATTTGGCTAAAGAGCATCTTATTACAAATGGGCTGAGTTGAAAACATTGTGTCAGCACTAAATGATGCTTTTTTTCCCCCCCTGCCTTTCTCTAATGGGCAGATCAGAACGTGTAAAGCACCCTTCCTGCAATGACTTTTAAATGGGCTTTGGATCAAGCCTTTATTTAGACAACGTTTTCTTTTTAATGTAATTTACCACACTGTGATATTTGCCATTACTGCACTCCTTGCAGTATTCCCTATCCTTCAAATCTGAAATCCTCCAAACAATGTGGGCAAACCTAACACCAGTCTGCAATAAATACCCACCCGACTTAGAGCAGATGACTTCAAGCCTGTCAGTAGCCCTGCTTTGGTACTGATGACAGCTTGCCGAAGAATTTSTAACTTGGGGACTGGTCCAGTAACCCTTAAGCAAGAGAGAAATCCTTACACGCGTGAATAATCACATTAGTTTCATCAAAACCAGTTGCATAAATTACACAACTTGAGAATAGCCTGTAAGGCACAACCCAATGCCAGCCCACCATTTACCCTCCCAAAGTTCACTGTGTTATGCCAACATTTTTGAGATTCTGCAATGYGTTTGAAGAGACTTCTGTCCTTTCTGTGCTTATGACATAGGCAAATGTGTAAAGCAAAACTGTTTGATGCAAGTACTGATTTTTCAGATACTAAAATATCAGCAAGAGATGCCAAACAGCTTTGTGGCTGAAGGGCAGAGCTTTTATCGAGAGCCACTAGGTTGCACTGTTGTATAGAGAACCAGCTCTCCCGTGCCGTGCTGCAGACAGGCAGCCTCATGCTGTGCAGAAGCTTGTAAATACTGTTTTACAGTTTTCACTAACAACAGAAGTATATGAGATCAAGAGAGGAAGACCGGCACTTGGAAATCTTTGCTTTCTCCTCAAAGGCAGGTCCAGGTCCTGGTTTCAGTTAGGTGTTTTTGTTCTGTGTAAGGTGCCCTGAAGATAACCACACTTTGGAATTGGATTTTTTCCCCCCGTGGAGGGAGGAGAAGCTGCTGRGGGAAGCTTGGGAAGGGCAAACCAAGCAGTTATTCTTGAAGAATTCTTGACTTGACACACATGTTCCTGRAGATCAGTCTAAAGCTGCAATGGGCCTTCCTATGTGCATTAACTCCAAACACATGCTTCCCCTTTCCTCCCCTGGTTTGGCACTATTCGATGGCACAGACAATACAAAAGCACACATCAATTACTTCCCTATGTACATTACACACTGTGAGCAATCACAAACATTATATGCCGTTCACGTGTGAATAATTAATTACAGTTTTATTATATAGTCATTCTTTCCACTACTATTGTCCAAAGTAAATTTTTCCTTTAAGAGTAATATGGTTTTAATTTAGGAAGCAGGGTTTCTTTAACCTATTTGACATTATGCAAACCATCTTAAAGGAGGTTTAATGCTATTTCCATTCTGTCTGCTAACATAGCTCCCCGCCCAAATGTGAGCTGTGTTTTATCAAGCAAATTACTTACAGAGGATTTGGTTCAAAAAGACATTGGGTTCATTCCTTTACCCATATTTACTTAGCTCTGATGTAAATCTTTCTGTATTTTGCTCTGTGGATTAGCACCTCTCTCATCCTCCCACTACACCTCACTTTAGGGCAGTAAGCTGAGACAACAATAATGAGGAGCAGAGCTGGTGACTTTCTCCATCCTGAAGCTTTGGGAGGGAATAGGTCATCCCAAAGGACCCGAGTCTGTGCTGGGTTAGTTGAGCTTACTACAAGTCACACATTTGGGAATTATCTGCTTCAGGTTTTGAATCTTTCAGCAACGACGTTTCTGGCTGCTAATTAAATTCTTACTGCTTCAACACCAGAGAAGACAAGCGAGTTCCCCTTAAAAGGGCACATAGATGAAAACAAACTTCACTGATTACAAGAACATGTGTTGCATGCAATTAACCCATTACTGGGCCCTGGAAAGGAGAAAGCTGATCTGAGGGGAAAAAAGGACAAAAAAAGTCAAGAAACCTAATAGGCTGAAACAGGATTTTATCTACTGGCCTTTTTAATTTGGGGCTGAGAGACTTTTTGCTACTGATCAGCTATGGTTGCCTCCTTCACTTTTTCTCCAATGAAGCTGATGAATCTACTTCATTTCACCTAATATTAATATAAAACTAATATTTTTTCCATAGGACCACAGGCACACATGATCCTTTACTGCAGAAAATAATTGAGATGAACAGACATAGCAAACATTCTGCAGTGGGCTTGTCTTTATATTTAATTGCACTTGTTTTCAGATACACACGTACAATTTCTTGAGTATTTTACAGTCAGGCTGCCTTGCCTGTGTATTCGCAGAAAGTGAATCTGCGGTTATATTGGCAAGTATTCTCACATGAAAATTCAAATGTGCAAGTGTTTATCTTAAACTGGATGCTCATCCATCCAGGCAAACAAAAGACTTCTATAATCTTTCTGGCCAAATGTAACCGAGCACCGGGGACAGACTGCTGCATACTTGCAGAAAGTGATTTGTGCTCAGCCCTGGAACTTGCCCATTTCTCTTTGGAAAAAAAAAAAAGTGCTTGATTTGGCACAGCACACAGTCTAATATGTCCAGGGTGAATCATGGGATGTGTTGTAATAAAACTACTTATAAGGGAGGGTATCTGCTTGCCCAGAACGTTTTCTCTATTAGCATGGTATGAGTAAAATAAGAGGACATAGCCGAATTGTCTGTGCARTTTCCAGAGGGAGGGAGAGTTTAGTCCTTAGGATGAAAGGAATCTTCTTCAAGTTGTTTTTATTTCAGTAGGAGCTACACATGAATGCAAGTATCTGTTTTTGCAGTTTTCTTCATAGGAAAAAGACCTTAGTTAGAAATTGCAAAAAAAGAATACACCATTTTTGCTGCCACATCGCTGACACTGGTCTTTGTAGAGCTAGATTTTTTATACTCCCTTTGAGGAACCATTGCCCATAAAATAAACAGTAGCATTTTCTTTCCCTGGGAAAACACTACTCTTTGTTTCTGTTTTCTGAATGTACAATAAAAACTTTTTTTCTTCTTCCTTCTAATTTTTTTCCTTAAACAGAAAGAGGCATCTTAAAGCAGACTGCATCTTCATGGTCACACAAGTTCTGTAGGTGAATACATTGCTGCAATACAAACAGAGGAGCAGAAAGAGCACATGTGTTCACAGCCGTGTTTATCCAGGGATCAGGCAGATGTCATGGCAGAGTCTTTGTCTGTATATACTGTGCCACAGGAGCCAGGTGCAAAGTACAAATTGGAGGTGATGAATGCTTCTTGCGTTACCCAAATGAAACTTCTGTAAATAAGTTTGTTTGCTTAGGTAATGCACACATGTATGCATATAAGGAAAGGTTGTACTCGTAGCATGCATGTGTGTAGTGTCCTGCCAGCTGGGATCCTGACTGTAAACACTGCACAGGCTGCAGTCTCTGCGCATGAGCTCTCGTGCTGTTTGGAGCGGGTTCAACTGTTGTGAGTTCAAAACTGCTTCACCTTGTGGGAATGACTGAGGTTTGAGCTCTGGCCAAAAGGCAATATGGATGCAACTAGTTCAAAGCCCTGGGGTCTGAGAGCCCAGACATACACCTTTCAAATGAGTGTAAGCTTATTTAGTGATTCTCTGTGTAAACAACACACAGACGACAAGGTAAACACACACACACAAACACACACACGCACAAACACACACACTGTTCACTTTCGGTCTTTTAAAGAATATGAAGGGAATTAGTTCAGTCCACAATGATCTAGAATTTGTGCTAATTAGTCTTCAAAAGCTAGTGGATACTAGCAATGTATGGAAGACACATCCTAGAGTATAATGGTTTTGAGTTTGGACAACAGTTCCAGTAGTTATTGGTGAGSATTTTTAATATTAGAAGTTGGAATTCATTTATAACATGTGGATGCAGGATGTATATTGCTAATTAAACTAGAATGAATGGAGTAGATCATATCCTTTCTCTTCTATTTCCCAGTCATTTTGATACACTTTCTTCTSTCTGAAGGTAGTTTATATTTATTACAATAATTCTTTATCTCTTTTGCCTTAAATTTCTTTTAATAGAAATAACTGATTGACTGTTAGAGAATTAGCCAGGGAAACCCTCCTTAGTTTGCRCTATTTTGTCTTACTAAACTAGTGAGAAAATTTAACCTGTGACTCTCTCACACAGTCACCATTAGATAAATGTGCTTTCACCTCATTTTTAGAGCAAGTCTGTGTAGGATATGACTGCATTTCCATATTAGAATTCAAGAGGGCACGTATGTGTATACAGTACTGTATATATTATGCACACAAAGTTATTGTTCAAAAGACTTCTATCATCTATTCCCTTGTAACACCTCTATACTTGAAACATGGTGCTGTAATGTGCCCGCACCAATCAGAAAACTGAGCGATCATAACCTCTTGCTTACATCTAAGCAGAAGATATTTCAACTGTCGCATCAACAGAGTAAATCCCATTTTATTGAGTATACTTGGAATATAAAAATGATAAATGCTAACAATTAGATGTGAGTCATGTGTGTTTTGCAGGGCTTTAGAGTCTGAGCATACARGATTCTGTAAGCCTGACCTTCCAGAGTCATCCATGGTATATAGGGAAAGCTATGTAAGCAGGGTATGGAAATGTGTGATTAACCCTTGCAAAGGTGGCCATCAAAATGAATGTGTTTTGGCTCTCATTAATAACTGGTAGGTCTGACTCACTCAAATATTTACTCTCTTTCCATATAAAAGGAACCTAGAAAAGTATTGTTGCCTCAGAAATTCTATACACTACTTTTTCTTTAAGATTGTGCCAATACAAGGGCAGGCAAACATTATCACTGGAAAGCATGCTTTCTCCCAAAAAACAGAACTGTATTTCCAGGTCTAAAAAGACTTGACATGCAACTTGACCCAATGAAGGTACTTCTCAGGCAAGCTTCATACTGAAGACGGTTATCCTTCTTTGTTACAAAACAGAAAAACAGCAAGGCCTTCAGATGTRAGTAGGAATACAGAGGACTCTCTGCCTTTTTTTTTCTACTGATCTCACGTGTCACTGGCATGTTCTGCCTGTGACCATCAGCAGAACAGAAAAGGTATCTAGATGCTGGGCTTGAAAAAACATCTATACACTAGGTAATTGTTATTAACAAGAAATACATTTCATGAAATTTCAGGGAAAATTACTGAACAATGTGCCTCTGTCAGGAGGAAACTTTGGATGCTGTCCTTGGATCTTTCTAAGCTCTTTTTCGTTTTGTATTACCAACAGACTCATTCTGTGAAAATTTAATAGTGCAGATCCTTTTGTTTCAGGAATTCATTTCTAGAAAACAGAAGGATCCTTCTGTTGTATTCCTCTTCTGACTGTAAAGCTTTTCCAGCACACTGTGCCACATTAATGACAAAATAGGGAACCTAGTTGTTAAAACAGAGAGGGTAGAAAATCCTTTGTGTACTGGCCTCTTAAGATTTTGCTAATTAAGCAAAACCAGTACCTCAGTTCCTTGAATTTACCTGAAGAGAGGAAAACCATATATATATACCTTCCTTTTTTCTAAATTCTGCTTTTGTATGTTCTGTGAGCAATCTGAGTCCACGTATATAATTTACCAAGCAGAAGCACGCTGCTGTGGTGCGAATTCTCAGTTTTGCTACTGYCTACAAATTCTTTTGGCTTGTGTGTTATTATCCATGCTTGACCCACAGAAGAAATAGGAGTCAGTCTCTTCTGATCTGAATGGCCTGGCTCAAGTTGTAAGGATGCATGACTTCAACAAACTCTTCATCACAGCCCAGATGGCAGATGTTCTGTAAAAATGCACGACTTTTAAGTCCTGCCTTTAAATAAGTGAAACTTTAAAGGGTGTCTTTAATTTCACCCTCTGGGGCCTGCCAGGCAAGCAGCTGCTGAGAYACTTTTGCTGCTGCCACCAGGCTGGGAAGGGGAAGCCCTGTGAGCAGGCGCTGGTGCAAGTCTGCAGCTTGCTYGTTGGCCTCTGAGCACCTGCAAGCAAAAACCTTGGATTGTTGCAACAAACCACAGATACTTCCAAGTAGCTGAAGTACCATAGTGTTCCCGTACTTAGTTACTTTTCCCTCTGAACCATGCCCCACTCAGAGCTGAGACAGGCTTTTGCTGTGTCTGAAGTGGCAGATTGTCTCTCTGCAGTGTCTAACAAAAATGTATCAGGTGCCCAGGTTAAGCAACTGGTTATGTCCTGAAACAGGGATTTCTCAGGGCATTTAGGCATTTTGAGAAAAACTTTACACAAGCAGGAATCCAGCTGTCTTTTGGAATGCATCCAATCTCAAGATTAGCAAAATCTTTCCAGGCCAGAGAACAAGGGGTTTTTAATCCCCCTCTATTTTTATTGATATCTCATCTGAAGATGTTTTCTGTCTTGTGGGGATTAAGAYGCATGGCTAGTGGGAAGCAGGTTGGGAAGGTGATGGATGCAACAAAGGTGGGATTTTTTTTAAGCAGTGGGTAGGGCAGAGAGAAGATGCTTGATACAGACTCCAATTTGACTTCCCAGTGAAAGACACCTTTTTCATTAATATCTACATGTGAACTAACTGTATCTCCTTTTCTAGATGTCCCTTCTTCATGCTAACTTTCTGTACCAATGAATATGAATGACTAATCAGTTTTCCTTAACCACCTCAACATATCGTATCTTGAGATTGAAATGCCTACAGCCAAATTTATTTCAATGCTGACCCCTAGCCTTTCCAACATACCTTATTTTGAAACCTAATACACCTTTTCTCATAGCTTTTATTTATAGGCTTTATTTTCTATCATATGCTTTCAAAAAATACCAGATGCCTGTTTGCATCTTCAATTCTCCCCACTTCTTAGGTGCATCTTGATGTACACAGAAGATACAGGATTTGGCCAAGATTCCACAGGATCTTAGGGAAAAAAAATCAAGCTTTTAGACATCCAAAACTAGTCTCTGGCATGATTCTATTTGGAAGCTAGCCTAGTGTAACATTTTCTGTAAAGAGTTACAATCCTTGCTGTTCAGAGGGAAGCTCAAAAGGCCCTGAAGCCTGTGCTCATATATACAATGTTGGGCTATAGTGTATGTGTGTGTGTGTGTGTGTGTGTGTATGTGTCTATCCCCAGGGAATGGGAGGGAAGTTATTAGTTAAGCATAATAAAGTATTCAGGCTGGAAAACAGACACCTTTCCAGTGTAGGGAAGAACAGATGAGAAGTTTGGATGAAAGGGCTTTGTATGAATGTAAATACGACTACAAGGAAAAGGTGGAAATAYCCTGTGGTGTCAGACTGTGTAGTGTTAATGGAGATGTTGTGATCAATAGTAATTAGTGAGGGGGGTGTAAAAGGGATTTTTTTTCCTTCAAAAAGGGAAACACACTAGAAGTTGTGATAAAAAAAATCATATTTCTTTGACAATCTGTTTTTCATAAAACTGTGTTGACTTTCATTGTGCTACCTTCCCTTAATTCTTTAATGGTTTCATTTTCTATTAGCATTTCCATGACTTTCAAAAGTACTAATAGTACAGTAAACTATCTAGCACAGCTGTGCCTAAAAACTTTATTTTACTTTCCTTTTAAAATCACTCTAAGCTGTAAATATTCTTTTTTTTCCCCAAAGAAAAATATATGGGCAAGCTTGGGATTTTTTTTTTTGTCTATATTCAGCTTGTGGGGGCAGGCTTCCAGTGCCCTGTTAGTTGTCCAAAACCTTTTCTTCAGCAAGGTGAGATTTTCAGCGTGAAGAGATTTGAGACTGCACTTTCAGTCCCTAAGGGARTAGGTGTATAAGCTTGATAAAAACCCCTGTGTGAGAACGGCGGCCTTGGACAAAAGTCCCCTGAGGGAAATGTTTCCTCCAGTTCATGTACCCCTACTTAGTGTTAGAAGTTTTTGAGTGAAGATCAATAACTTGGAACTAAACCTGAGGAGTCTAGCTTTGTATCAGGTTTTGTTCTGTGTACTGAAAATCAAGAATCTGACTGTAGAGCATGGAATACATTAGATAAATATGGATTTTATTTTCGTTTACTATTACTAGAAAGAACCTGTATCAAAACCTTGCCTTTCTCAGTTTGTCCAGTCTAATTTGGATCAGTAATCAGAGTCTGAATTAYCATTACTGCTGCTGTTTGGGTTTCTTTGTCTTCATTCACTCCTAACACTTCCAGTGTGCAGCTAAATAGAGCCCTCATATGCTGAAAGCATTTGGAAAAGCTCATACAGCATTCATCCAGAGAGGAGAAATGAAGTTAGAAGGAAAGGAGTGGAGTGCCTTTGTTTCTTCACAAGGACTGAACMCAGTACTGAAAGACTGATAATAAGGTTATTATTTAGACAGACACATTATTAGAAATGCAAATTTAGGCAAGGAAATGCTGAATATCTCTCATTTTGAAAAGTCATTTTTACTAGATTTATTTATGAATTCGTTAGAAATGTAATCCCATTAATGACACTACTGGTTCTTTTGGATGACAATGACAGAATACAATAGAAGACCTTCAAACCTTCTTTTTAAGGAATGCAGCCATCTTTTCACCCATGTATTCAGTGTTCTCATTCAGAAAAGATGCATTTATGTCATCATATGGTAGAGCCTGGCAATAATAACATCTCAGTTGCCAGAATATACTTACAGTGGGTGGCTCTGGCTCTGAACACTCAATTAAATGCATTTTTTTTCCTACAGGGTCCCTGTGGTACATTAAGTTTTACTGATACCTAATAGCTTCAGCATCTCTAAGGAAACTGGCCTTGATTTTATTAACCTAAAAGACTGAAGAACAAAAGGCATGTATTGCTGACAGGTTAAAAATTCTTTAACAAAGGTGTTTTAATGGCTTTCTTATTTCCCTTAGTATATGCTGTGGTAAYGTCCACTTCTCATTCAAAAGGATTTTATATTTGGACTCAGTATTTTTTTGAGAGGGATATTTTGCAAGGTTTCATATTGTTGGTTGTTTTTTTGTTTTGTTTTGTTTTTTGTTTGTTTGGGGCTTTTTTGTGGTTAAGAAAAATTTGAACCAAGTTGTCGACTGTGTTAGAGGTTAGAACCTTTCCCTCTGTCTTTGAAAATCACCTGACTGTCTGCCTCACTCCATCTCTCTGTCAGAGTGACTATTAAAGCTAAAGTAGTGTGTAGTGATACATACGTGATAACCAACAACTTTGGCCTAAGAGCTTATCTGTTTACGGTGTCAAATGCTATCTGATAATCAATATAGCTGCTCTTGTGCTGTGTCCGTGTTTCTGGAGGCGTGACTCTTTGCAGATGTAGGTTCTGCTTTCTATCCTTTTGCCTCTTGGTGGTTGTCAGCCTCCATATCTGTGTCTTTCAGCAAGTTTCATTAAAAYCTGTCTATAGCAGTCAGAAGAAACCTGCAGCTTTGGAGGATCCCCAAGCCTTAGTGAGCTGTGTAAACTGTGTAAATCTATTTAAAGCTAAGAGTCTTACGAAAGAACCTGCAAACTTCTGCTCTGTATATTAGAGAATTCTGTATGGAAAAAATTTCTTTAAATGAATATGCTGCTGTTCTCAATTCTAGTGACTATCCTATAGTGGTCTTGCTTTTTAATCCTTATTATGCACCTCTGTTTTGCAGTATTCAGGGTAAGAGTCCTTTGTTCCCCAGGGATGGAAAGAACACCGATAAATGACCCCTGGATAAAGGGATGAGTTATAATCTTGCTGATTTTTTAAGATGGAAATGAATGCTTGCGATAGTAAAAGCATTTCTTTTTTCTCCCTTTTGCACTTCTGAGGCACATSAGAAATAGTGTACATACTTATGAAAGTGAAAATATTTTACAGGATTTTGTAGCAATAAATACCTTACAAYGGCACAGCCATCTCAGAGCAGGCAGTTTGAGTGTCAAAGAAAACACTGGATATTTCTGCTATCACACCTCTGTGTGAGTAATTTGCAGATTTAGATATATTTCAAGTTTCATTGCTCCACTTAGAATTATAGAACCATTTGCATTGAAAAGGATCTTTAAGATCATTCACTCCAGCCATTAACCTAAGACAAGTCCACCACTAAACCATGTCCCTAAGTGCTCCATCTACATTTTAAATTTCTTCAGGGATGGTGTATCTACCACTTCCCTGAGCAACCTATCCCAACACTTGACAACCCTTCTGTGAAGAAAGTATTCCTTATATCCAGTCCAAAACTTCCTCTGGTGCAATTTGAGGGCTTTCCCTCTTATTGATTGACTTGGAAGAAGAGACCAATTCCCACTGTCCACTCTGAGCCTCCTTTCCCTCAGATTAAACAATCCCAGCTTCCYCAGCTACTCCTCATATGACTTATGCTCCAGTTTAAGCTCCAGTGGCRCTTCCCCAGCACCATTGCCCTTCTCTGGACAGGCTCCAGCAATTCAATGTCTTTCTTGGTAGTGAGGGAACTCACTGAACTGAACACGGCACTTGAGGTGTGGCTTCACCAGTGCCAAGTACAGGGGGACAATCACTGCCCTGGTCCTGCTGACCACACGATTCCTGATACAGGCCAGGATGCCATTTGCCTTCTYGGCTACCTGGGCACAGGCTAGCTCATGTTCAGCTGCTGTTGACCTGCACCCCCAGGTTCTGTGTTGCTGTGCAGCTTCCCAGCCGCTCTGTAGCTCTATATGGGGTTGTTGTGACCCAAGTTCAGCACTTGGCCTTGTTGAACCTCGTACCATTGGCCTCAGCCCATGGATCCAGCYTGTCCAGACCTCTCTGCAGAACCTTCCTGCTCTCCAGCACATCAACACTCCTGCTCAACTTGTTATCGTCTGCAAACTGACTGAGGGTGCCCTTGATCCCCTTGCCAAGATCATTGACAAAGATTATAACAGGGCTGGCCCCAACATTGAGGCATGGGAGCACCACTTTGTGACTGCTTGCCAGCTGGGTGTAACTCCTTTCTCCACTCCACAGTCTGGGACTGTCCACACAGCCATTTTTTCACAAAGCAAGCCATGCACCCTTCCAAGCCATGAGCAGGCAGTTTCTCCAGGAGAAAGCTGTGGAGAACGGTGTCAAATGCTCTACTAAAGTCCATGTAGACAATATCCACAGCCTTCCCCTCATCCAGTAGSTGGGTCACCTTGTCACAGAAGGAGATCAAGTTGTTCAAGCCAGATATGCCTTTCACAAATTAAGGTCAACAGGACCCGATCCCATGGTTGTCCTTCACGTGCCATGGGATGGCACTCAAAATAATCTGCTCCATGACCTTCCCTGGTGCTSGGGTCAGGCTGAAAGGACTGTAGTTCCCTGGATCCTCTCAATCCTTCTTGACTTAAATATTTCACCCTACCCTCTGTCTTTCTCCCTGTGTGGAAGTTTCAAGTGCCAAAAAGATAACTGAGGAACAGTTCAGAAGATACAGTGAAACATAAGGAATTCTTAAATTTGGAAAGCATTCCATAAAACTCTAGAATAAATCTGTGTTCTCTGATCTGAGCAGATCTGAGGCACAGGAGTGTGATTTGGCCATGAATGATGCTGTGCCTTCCAAACTCTTTGGACTCAGGAGCACCACCCGTCTTCACTCTTCCCTTTAACACACAACTTTGGTAGGGGAGCTGCTGATCGGAGCATGGACTGCATGTTACAGCTGGCTATATCACGATGAAGCAGCTGGTGTGAGAAAAAATTCAACTCTGCTGTGTTGTGTAAGTAACAGAAAATTAATTCCCTTCACAAAAGTGTATTGTATCCCTCACAAATGCAGCTTTAAGGGCTATGAWAGAGCTACGTCTCTTTGAGGCAAAAGTAGGAGTGTTTTGCCTTGCAATAGAGCTGTCGGTCTTCAGGGTTAGGGAATCCTCCTCTTCCTGGTTTTGAGAGTGCTGTGTTATTTGGGCCCTGCTGTCTGATATTCTGGACTCAGTAAGGGGTCTTCATTCTTTAAAAATGATCATGCCGAGGACTTACTAGCATGGAAAATCACATAAAATATGATGCAGAAAATAAAATGCAGAAAAGACGCCATCTCCTATTTAAAAAAAAAAAAAACAACTATTATTCACTATTTCCTAAAGATACTTGGAAGCTGCATATTTTTCTTTAATGGAGAACAGGAACCCTGGCTCTCATGAGGACGGTGGCGGGACTTTGGTGTTGGTGAAATCCAGGCTGCTTTTACAGGGACAAAGGCAGCCTGCGGGGAGGCTCTGACTGGGAGGGAAAGCCTGGGAGGAGAAGTGCTGGCGATGAAGCTGCAGGGCTTGGGAGCTACCCTGGGCCAACAGCTGGGGAGAAACCGCGCTCTGCTTTCCTCCAGAAACATTTGCTGTAACACATCAATGTCTGCTCCAACACATTCCCATGATTAGTGTGGTGGTCTTTTAGCACTGACCTCTACTTAGTGTTTAGCTTGACATATTAATCTTCGCCAAAGTAAAAGTTAATTCTAAAATAAACCTGTTAACCCTTCTATTTCCAATCACTCAATTCACTACAAATTATTTTGGGACAGATTCTGCTGTCATGAAGCTGAGGGCAGGCCTTGTCACCAGCTGGAGTGGGAGCACAATTGGGCCTTTTCTGGATATTAATTGGCTTCTCTTTTTGAGAAGTATATTTTAACATACCTTAGAAAAAAACCTGCACCACAAGTATAAAGATGAAATATTTTAATGGCGTGCAAATATTTTAATAGAAATATTTTCCTGTGGCAGAATGAGTAACATAATCCTTACCTTTTCTATGGACTCCACCCTTTTCAGAGATCACTTTAAAAGCAATCCTATAAAATGAGCTGAAAAAAATATTTTAATAGAGTCAAACTAGTTTAGAAAGTATGTCAGAAAAATATCTTTATGACTCCTATACAATTAAATGCAAAGGATTCAAKTGTATCAAAATGATGTAATGTTTTAATTTTCCCTTTCCAAATAGCAAAGTCTTTCTGCAAAACTTTTGTGGAATTTTACCATTTTAATTCCTATAGATGTTATTCAGKATTATTCCATGATGTTATTTCAATAAAATGATTTGGGGAATCTTAGTGGARACCAATAGTCCAGGAAAAACTCTTCTGGCTGTCTTGTTGTTCACATCTATAGAAGGATCAGGTCMTTTAGATGAGGGCCAAGCTGCTTCTCTGGAAAGTCTGTCACTGCTCCTCTTTGTACATTTCAGATTGCCCTTTTTGGCTTCTTTTTCACTATTGCATATGGTGATGGTGAATTGAGGGCTGGCTCAGTTTGTGAAACACCAGAGTATGTTTGCACTCAGCCATGGACAGAGCAGAGGTATGCAAGCCTGACACTTTCAATAGTGGCCAAGTCAAAATGGACAAGTCCAGYTGAAAGGAAAAAAATATTGACAATCAAATGACTAATTTTAAAATTGCTCTTCCTACAAACTAAATAATGTAATTATATGAAGTTTTTCACTTTGTTTTCTAAAMAAGAAATTACACTACCAAAGATACACAAACTCAAATGCAATTTATTTTAACTCATCTTCTTAAAATTAATATTTCTATGATCTGGATGTATTTGAATTTAAAAAAAATCTTGTGCTGATTCCCTGCTTCAAATGCCAACTCCAGAGAAATCTCTTTATACATTGTAACCTCCACTCTCTTCCTCATACCCCACACTGTAATTTGTATCCAKGGTAATGCATTACCGTTTCCAGCAGCCAAGGGGTTTGGGGGAAATTATGGGAAGAAAAATCTTTCACTGTTAAAGTTGTGGTAAAATGTCATCAGTTTGACAGAGCAATACAACACTCTTAGTATGAAGCTCCAAACAAATTGGAATTTGCTTTGTTTCAGGTTTCATTATAGGCTTTGGAATATTGAACCTAGGCTCATCAAAACATTTTCTTGAGTTTGTTTTTACGCAGGCCTTAGGCCCATTTCAAAAGAATTCCGGACCAGTTTTGAGCAGTTTATGGGCTGACTTTAACATAAACCAGATCACAGTTAGTGAACTTGGCTGAAATTCACCCTGAACATTTAAGTGAGGTTGAACCTGGAAGTGAAATTTTGTGAGTGAGAACCCAAGCAGACTGGAACTGAAAAAAAAGTTAGCAAAATACTGTGCATTGATCCTGCGGAACTTCAAACAACAGGATTTGACATCTTAAGAAGAATTCAATAAAAGCCAAAGAACTAGTTAAACTTTTTATTTCATTTGGGAATTTAGCTGTTATTTTTAAATAAACAGAGTAACCACTACATCAAACAAATTATTGAATGCAACCTGAGATTCTTGTGATGCCTGGTATAATTTAAGTGGCAGGAGAATGTCGTATAAAACCTTTAGGAGAAGATTTTCAAAAGCTCTTAGTATTGATTTAGCTTGTCTGCTTTCAAAATTAATGGGAGTTGTATTGTTGTCTCTAGAAGCAGTATGAGCCAAATCCTGGACATTTATGGAAATCCTGTGACTTGTGTATAAAGACAGTGGGGCCCTAAATGAAGCACTCTGTCTGTAAAGAACATCTGCCCGAAGTTCTCTGGTTGCTTTGTAACTGAGGATGGATCTTGGGTTTTTATCCAAAATATGAGTCTGATGCGAATTTTTTATTTACATCTCAAAAATCACCATTTCTCTTAAAAGTGAAAATGCCACACCGTGTTCTGAGGATGATTTTTATGACAGGCTGGATAAGACTGGATATATGTTCTTTTTACTATAGCATTACCTGTCCCTGAACTGTACTTTATTTCTACAGTAATAGTCAAAAGGTAGGCAAGATCATTAAATCTCTGACCCAGAATTCTGATGTTAGGCACTCTCATCAAAGTCTGTATAAGCAGTCCTTCTCATGTTATGCCTTTGATAAAACTGGCTGGTGAGTGAAAGTGTCATATTTTTCCTTTTTGTTTCTCTAGATAGGATTCTGTCTGTCCAACTTGGCAGTTGTTTTTTTTCGGTACTTTTATTTTTTTTAACTTCAGGACACCAAACTGTTTCTAATGTTTTCTTTTCCTGCCACACTCTTTTCCTGCTATTGCTCATTTCTGATATTGATACCTTGCTTCCCCTCTTCTGTCTAATGATGTACATGTCAAAGCAGACCACCTTTCAAAGCTCCCTATGAAAGAATGGGGGAGGGTGCAAGCCAGCAGCAGTCAATCTTTGAAACATTGAAATACGGAATTTTGAGTATGAGGACAATCGCAATTGTCCAATTAAGACAGAAGCTATCAGAAATTGCTATAGAGTAGGTTCTGTGTTTTGTGACAAAGGGAGCTGAAGCTTCACAATTTATKACTTAAATAATTTTTTTTAATTCTTATTATGGTTTTTCAAGGTTTGTCCTTRGCCTTTGTAGTCTAACAGGCAAAGGGTTTTTTTGCATCGTGTCTTCATGGTTAACTTAGTTTCCCTAAAAATATTTTTATTAGGCAATTTGTTAGTAGGCTGGCCTTTTGGTTTAGGAACATCCAACTATTGGAATGCACACAAGGTCATAGCCCATACCTTCCATGTTTAAATTAAAACATATGTAAGAAAGAGAGCTTGTGTTTAAAATATAGTTTTAGCATCATGAAACAGAGGGCCCAAGGGTCCTATAAAATCTATGAGCTGTTAGCATACATGATCACTAGCTTTATGCCTTCTTCAGAAAATTGTAATTTTACAGTATTTTGCTGTTTGAACAGCATTAATTTAGAGGAACACACCAATACAACTGTTTATAATGTTACATATTACTTTAATTTGAAGACACATTTTTCTAAGCACTGTAAACCACAGGGCCCACACCTGGGGTGTTTACTATCCTGCATCTGATTCCTATGGGTAAAATAGGGCTAGTGAARAGCATCACTGAAGCTATTTGCAACTGCAACAGCCTAAATGAAGACCTAACCAGAGGCAGAAGATAAGTACAGAGCATGAATATGTGAAAGCTGATTGACTTCTGAAGTAGTGTTGCTTTGAGATGTCCCAAATATTTCGGATTTAGAATAAAAGAAGTGACATCCAGAATTAGATGACTTGTCTCTGAGAGCTAAGTTTTACAAGTAATAGTTTTCTTTAGAGTGGTTTTTTTACCTGTAAGTGTAATCTTTCATAGTAATTTGGAAGCTGTAGCTAAAGTCATGACAGGTAAAGTAAAGAAGGCATTTCTCACTATTGAGGAAGACAGGAGCAAAAGGGAAAAATGAAAAAACCCTTTRCACAAAATCAGAGTCACAAGATGGTTGAAGTARGAARGGACCTCTGGAGATCATCTGGTCCAACTACCCTGCTCAAACAGGGTCACCTACAGATCATTGTCCAGGACCATGTCCRGAGAGCTTTTGAATGTCTCCAAGGATGGAGACTTGGCAATCTGTGCAAGTGCTCAGTTATCCTTATAAAGAAAAACTMTTTCATGATGTTCAGAGGGAACCTTCTGTTTTTCAGTGTGTGCCTCTGGTCCTGTCACTGGTCACCACTGAGGAGKGCATGGCTCGGTCCTCTCTGTACCCTCCCTTCAGGTATTTATATATTTTGATAAGATTGTCCATGAGCCTTCTTTTCTCCAGGCAGAACAGTTGCATGTCTCTTAGCCTTTCCATAATGGTCCTTGATGCATCAGTCACATCAACATCTCGATGGCTCTTAGCTGGTAGAGCCACTGTGTCCAGTATGTCCATGTGTCTCTTGGGCTGGGGAATCCAGCATGGGTCCTGGCACTTCAGGTGTGGACTCATCAGGTCCACAGGTCACTAGAGAGGGTGAAGGATCATCTGCCTTGACSTTCTGGCAATGCTTTGTCTAATGCACTCCAGGGTAGCACTCATCTTCTTTGCCACGAGAGTACAATGCTGGCTCATGTTCAACTTGGTATCCACCAGGACCCCCAGAGATTTTTTCCATACTGCTTTCTAGTTGTGTGGCCCCCAGCATKTGCTGGCATCTGGGTTTATTCCTCCACAGGTGCAGAACTTTGCATTTTCCCTACTTAAACGCCACGTGTTTYCTGTCAGCCCATCTCTCCAGCCTTTCTAGGTCCTTCTGAATGGCAGCAGGATCCTCTCACGTATCAGGCACTCCTCACAAGTTTGTGTCATCATTGAACTTGCTGAGGGTACACTGCCCCATCATCCAGATCATTAATGGAGATGTTGAACAGGACTGGGCACAGTATGGAACCTRGGTTACATTTTCACATAGTGGTTTCCAGCCAAACCTTGTGCTGCTRGTCACTGGGCCTGGATATTCGGCCAGTTTTCAATCCACCTCGTTGTTTGCTCACCGAGCCCATATTTCATCAGCTTGTCTCTGAGGTTCTTACAGCAGACAGTGTTGAAAGCCTTACTGAGGTCCAGTTAGACAATATCTACTGCTCTCCCATAATCTACAAGTTAACCAAGTTGCTTAAGCATGAACTCAGTTATACGTGTTCTTCTCAGAGTCTGGCCTTACTGGCAAAGCAGTGGTTCTGGCAAGTGAAGCAGGCAATGCACWCAACATTACAGCAAGAGGAAGGAAGAGAAGCACATGCTTATTCTCTGATAAAATGAAGGTACAGTTCTCTCAGAGCCCTGTGAAAAAACCCATGTCCYTTTGCTTTAGCAAGATTTGCTCCCTTAGTGTCCCACTACTGTTGACTTGGGTTGTATCTTGTTACCTGCTTTTCTGGGACAGTGCTGTGCAAGCACTCCTGAGAGGATTGTAAATGTGAAAGCTTTTGAAATCAGTCAGGGAAGCCTGTCTCTTGGTGGTGTGAAAGTAAAGCAAGTAAATGAAAATAATGAGAATGGTGAACGCCCCCCCAGACACCCAAAAATTGCTATAATGAGTTAAGCCTTTCTCCACCAAAACACATGTACTGCAATGGATGCTATGTACTACTTTGAATTAAAGTTGTAGACAGTTATAATATAGACTTGATACAGTTCTTACTGTGGCAACAYAGTATATACTTAGCTTACCATCTGGTCCTGAGTGAAGGAATTGACTTCCATTTTAGTTTTCTTGCAAAAGAGGTTTRACCTTTGATAATTCTCACTACATCATTGTGCAATATGGTGTTTGTAATAGCTTCTCTGAGGAAAATTTAAACTGGGAAAAAAATTTTATTTATCACCATTATTGTCCTAACTGTTCCCTGTTGCCCTCTTCTCTTCTTTCTGTTTTGTTCCACTTTTTTTTACGGACCATCCCCAGGCCTCTACCTTACTTTTGCTTTTTGGTTGTGTCCTTTGCTTCATTCTAAGCTATCCTGTTATTTTTCTACTTTTTCCCAATTTCTGTTTTTATTCCACTTTTCTATCTTATTTGTTTGGATTTGGCTTTGGTTTGTGTTTTGTTTTATTATTATTATTTTTAATATAATCTCTCTAATATCTCTTTGATTGCTCTCCTTTCYCCCTTCCTCTGGCCTCCTTTGTTTAAGTTATAGTAAAGTGAGTTCTCTCAGTTCCCAAAGAAGATCAATACAAGTAAAGGAAGCAAAGGATTGTCCCTGCAAGCTTTTATGCTTGTGGGAAATTTACGTTCTAAACCTTAGTAAGTTGATGTATGAAATTTCTTTTTGGATGTTTGAAGCGTCCTTTTCAGTTGACAGGGGAATGAACATTTGGGAGAAGTTTGACCAAAAATTGGGACTGTACCGTCTTTGCACTGGTATTTAAAAGAATGCAAAGAGAATTTTTTTTGTATTGATATATGTGTATAGTACATTAAATTCTATTTTTGCTGTCTTTGGTGCAAAGATCTCCATGTGTTTTGAAAAAAAAAGTAATTTAGTCGCTCAGCCTATTGCTAAGAATATTATTATCATCTGTGTGTCACTGATGTGTACATAGCTGGAGCCTGCGTTCTGTGTACTATTGCCTATAAATCAAGGACATCTGCCTTCTTGCATATTGTGGAGGTGTTAATAGGTTGGGAGGCACAGATGGAGGTAGTCACCAGATGGAGGTATTGTTAGTTTAACTGAATACATAGAAAGATCATGGAGAAATATTTGTTATTACTTGTGGTGCTGATTTTTTTTTATGTATATAATAAGGAGATTAAAAAAGTGATATTCTCTGCCTGACTCTTCAGTTGTTGCCAACTTCAGTGATTTTATCAGAAGTCTCATGATACTGGTATATTACTTGAAGTCTAGTCCTTGGAATCAATTATCATCTGATAATCTTAGCTTTCATTTAAAAATAAAATTGAGTTTCTGGGCTTCATGAATATAGAAGAAAACTTGAAAACATGGATTGAATGCACATGAAAGGCTCAGAGACTGGAAGTAAAATAATCCACGCATATTTTTTTTTTTCTAAATTATGTTTTAAAAAAGCTGCATCATCTGAARGAGACTGACTTGCAGTTTTATTTACCTTATAGTATAGAGCAASTGTTAAGTTTAGAAAAGGTAGGCAATGATGTAGGAAACAAATAACGTTGCATGACAGGACAGAGAAAAAAAAGAGAGTTATGAAAAGAATCAAGATGGATACTCTTGTAATGGAAAAGATGTTCAGATTTCTCTATCTTGTACATTGTTTTTTAGCAGGATCTAAGGTAGATTGTGTGGAATAGTCATATGATGCTTCATTTGTTTAGGAAAAAAATGTATATTTAGTGGCAGATGCTGTGCAATTCTAAAGGTCTTTCCCAAGTTAAATAAGACTAAGTTAATAGCAAGATGGAATTAAAATGTATTGAATGAGCCACTAGGAAAAGGGTAAGGAGTTTATAGGCTGTCTTAAAATGTGTTCCCTACACTGTGTRCTCTCCCCAGTTCCCCCTGAAAAAAATGCAGTGTTCATATTGGATTAATTTTCAGCAAATATTGCACCATTCCAAGTTCATGATCTGCCCTGTACTCCCATATTGTCTGTTTAGGCTGTCTGGAGTAGCTTTCAGTAATTACTGCCAAGCTGAAAGAGAACAAAAACCAGAAACTGGCACAAAATTTCAAGCTTCTCTTTGAGCAGCAAGTTTACCCCTCATTTCTCTGGTGGACCTCAGAATAGCCCATAACTGGAAGAAAACTTGTATGGTGCTCAGGTTTTGGAATRTATTTCTTACTTGCTGAACAGGGCAAGAGAGAGGCAGGAGGAACATTTTCATGTGTTCTTCCCAATCCTCATACAGAAAGTGTTCCATTCAAAGTGAAAGCTTATTTTTTCTTGCTTTACAAGATGCTGTATAAAGAAGGCAAAACTTGTTTCCTGTGTTATCTCTTCTCRCTGTATCATATGGAGGTAGATTTGGGATCTGAGGACCTCCACAGCACGCTTCTCCATCACAGATGCTGGAGYTAGCAACACTGTAGCAAAGCCTCTAAATACAGAGGATCTACATGATCAAATCTTATTCCTGTTTTGAAAGTTGTCCCTGTGTAACATAAGGGCATGAAGGAAACACCAGATCTTGTTCATTTTTTTTTTTTCCCTTTGAAAACTTAATTTTAGTAATGAGGAATATGAAGGCTGCCAGTACAGACTGGCTGCATTTACAGTGGGAATACTCAGCTATTCTTCCCAACATACCTTTTTTGACTGAAAGGTTTAATATTCAGAGTTAAAAAAAAACAAGTGGCTTTTCTCTGGTTAACATAAGTCCCTGATTTATTTCTTTTCATTACAAAGAAAAATATCAAAGGAAACTGAAAGCAAAAAGGCAGTGCATGAAAACAGGGAGATTCCCAGAAAAATGAATCCCTCTAAAATAGGTAGAGAAGCATAACCATGTACTTGTTAGGTTGTTCCCTACGGATTTTCTTTTCTGAATTCTTTGTTACTGCAAGTTAAAATCAACTACTTGAACATTTTATCTAAGAATTTAAAATACATATCTAGATATCTTTAAGTAGGTTACCTCTGAACTAAAATCAAAAAAATACATTATCTATAGAACCATGACTTTAAAAATATGGACTAGAGTTCAGATCTTGCAGGTCTGAGCTGCAGTCTTGTTATGAGTGTAGGGAAAAAAGGAACATGGATAAAAGAAATTGGGCAATGATTAAGAGAATGCATGGGTCCTGAGATCCTAGTATTTTGAAAAGTAAAAAAGGTACTTATTTGATCATAGAGGTTAGACTAGGCAAATGAAACTATCTAAAAGATTACATTTTAACATTAAAACCCTGTAACCTCTGGAAATAAGAAATAATGAGGCCTTGCAGTTCTGGTATCAAAAGTGGAATCTGCAAACATTTATTTAAAAAGAGAGAGAGTGAGAGGGATATTATTACATGACATGCAGACAGATTAAAATATTATACAATTTTGAAGCAGTGGAAATATGTATAAATATATAAGCTTACACTTTGAAAGAATATGTGGGAGGGAGCAGAAGGGAGAAAATGCACTCATGGTTTTCCAGTGTGATGTCTGAATGCAATTAAAATCTCCAGTTGTGATGCTGTAGCAGGTCTTTGACAGTCAGCCATCTGAATACCATTTTGACAGCTCAGACACCTTTTTATGGTCGCGCTATAGGAAGAACAATTATTTTGTACCCATGGCTGGAAAAAAACCTCACCAGAATCTGTTCCTCCTCCTGCTGATCTGAATGTTTTGTTTGCACTGTCATAATAATTTACCCCTTGATGTGTGTGTTAGGGAAGCCCTACAAAATTGCCTGCTAAATGTTATATTTTACAGGAACAGCAGAATTGGCAAGAAAAGCTTAAAAATATTTGAGATAGAGAGGGAAAATGGAGCTRTATTGTCTAAACTGTTACTCATGGAAGCCTTTTCAGAGTGGCTTGACAAAAAGAGTTAAACTGGGTAGGAGATTTTGGACTGAGGTCCTTAACATGGTCCCATTAAAATAAATGGTAATTTTTGCTATTGAAGTAGGCAAAGCAGAAGAACATCCTAAATGTTGCATTGCTGCACATTTAGAATGATTCGTGATGTTCTTCCTGGCCTGATTACCCCTGATATTATTTTCAACTCTCCCATCGGCTGATATCAATGTCTGAAAATAATTGATCTTTTGTTATATACTGGTGTAATAGAAGCTTCAGCTCATCAGAACACATACACTCTTAAGTGGCAAAAAATGACTAGCAAGTATTCCTTGGTTTTCACCTTTTCTAACTATCAGCAATTTGCACTGATACAGTGTCTTTAATGCAGAAACCATTAAAATACAAACATCCCAGAGGTTTGATTTCATCAGTTCATTCTTACTCTAAATACAGACTTCTTACATATGAAGGAAACTGTGCTGCAGCATCTAGAAAAGAAAAGACCATAAAATTAGAATTTAAAAATGATCAAGAGACTGGATTAAATTTCTTCCATTCCCTTTTCTTGCTGAAGCTTTTGTCACTGAAATACAAATGTCATGAATGTAAGAATAAAACATCTCAGGCATTAGGATTCTGTGATAGCTCATTCACATGACAATGACTGCACTGAGAACAGAACATTTCACAGAATGTAGCCATTCTTGTGGCAAAGATTATAATGACAGGGAGAAACGGTGCAAAATTAACCAATTCTTGCATCTTCCAACAGTAATCTAACAAGCCTCCTTGTGTTCTGTAGAATGTGTTATATTAGACCCAAAGAGAGGGTGAGAGGGTGAGAGAGAAAGAAATGRAATACTGCACACCTTGAGTAATAATTAAACTTATCTGCTTAGCCCAACAGTAAGACATCAGCTTTTGCCTGTGCCATTGCCAGCAGGTGCCACTGTAACAAATAGGAAAGTACGCTGAAGATTTTTGAAAAATTAAATGTTGCTGGGGCTGAAAAATGAGAAAGCTCAGCCAGTCTTAGGGAGCAGTAGCTGGAGCCCCAGGTCCTTCTGAGCAGTCATGGGGAGGTCACCTCATCTCCCTGTGCCTCATGTCCCATGGACAGGTCATGGGTGATGGCGCAGGGCTGGTGTTTGAGGGGTCTCAGCATGTTGTTCCGTCGCTCTCAGGGATGATAAGATCCTCCCCCAGACAATCCCAGAAGCTTTTCTAATTTCTTCAGTATAAACTGACGTATTCAACTTATGTCAAGTTCAGACCTTCATCTAATTAAGTCACGGTAGTGGAACCCCAGGTACCAGTGGTGGGTTTTCTTTTAGAATACAACTCTGTATATTTGACCAGAGAGTAACACGGTCACAAAATGAATATTGCTTGTCTCTTGGACCAGTTGCATTTTAGCAGTTGCGAATGTGTGTAACCCTTGCCTTGCCAGCTTCCTCTGAGGTGRTGTTAAAGGATGTGGGTCAGCCCCAGGGTGTTCTTGCAGCTGGCTGCGCTCTCCTGCCTCCACCGCGGCTCCTACCGAGGGCCCTGGGGATTCTGTTTTTAGTGCATGTGTGTTTCTTTACAGGCATTTCCTGGTTTGGCGAAACATCAGTTGGGGCCTCTTCTCTACAGGAGTTTGGCTTCATTTAGGTATTTTTTTGCRAACCATCGATATTAAATCTTGTCTCTTGAGAATTTTTCATCCTGGCTGTATCTGAAAATGCTTCACCACAAAAATGTAATGCTTTAGTAGTCTGACAACCTCAAGCAGGTTTACTGGCGTAACTGTACGCCCACCTCCGGTCTCAGGGCCCCAGAGTGCCATTTTTTTTGGAATTTGAAAGGGAATCTGCCCTTCTGTAGCAGAATTTGGGGAAAGGAAAGCTCTGTGTTTACATTCTCGTCTGCACTCCTGGAGCTATGAGAATAGCAGGGGAGTGAAGCCTTYGCGGGTTTTGAGATAGTGCTGCATCAATTCATGCAAGAAATTATACAGTGATAGACTGTATAGGAAAATGGATCATTCCCAGGCTACATTCCTGTAAACAAAGTGAATGCGACCACTGACATTCATTTGTTTCCAACATTCGTGTCACTTCTGCAAACAAATGTCCATCTGTGCAGCAACTGCAGGCTACTGTGCAAGCCACAGATCTTGGTTTTCTGGCATCACAATCTGATAAAGATTTATTCCTCTTTGCCTTCAGAACTTACTTTAAAAAGATGAGTTTCACTACACAGAAGTTGCTGCACAATTTCCAATTTCCCATCGCATTAACTTTTAATAGACTTATTGCTCCTTGTGAATAATAGGAAAAAGTATTCCTGATGCATAGCCTCTAACCTGAATCTCTTTTGGCTCTCTCTGATGAAGACTATCCTTCCCTGAGTATTTTTCTGAAATATTGCTAATGTGAGCCTTATCAGCGATACACAATGTGCTTTCCCCCCTAATTTTCCTATTCCTGCTGTGATATCCAAGTGGTTTGTGCTGTTAATTACCATCTAGAAATACTCTGGTGGTAGAATTTCTATGTTGTGTTTGTTCCAGGTTTTTAACATTGTTCTGTTAGTGCACATGCATTCCTAATTTACAGGGATACTATCAGTCAGATAGGTGATATGTTCACCTTAGCTGAAGCTTTTCCTAAGAATGTACAATTTTTTCATTGTCCCTTGAAGTGCTGGGAAAGGTGATAAGACAACAGTTCCCCTTTGTTCTGGTCTCGAAGTTGGTCATTTCTGTTAGGTCTAAATGCTCTTTTCTGAGGAATTGACCCATTTTTCACTCACGAAAAATTGTCAAAATATTTATTCCCAAACGCAAACTAAAGTAAAAACATTGTATTGTTTAATGGGACTATCTGCTGCATTGTTTAATCCTCTCTTAAAGCTCTTCTTTCAKCTGCTGTGCCTAGAAGTCACAAATGCTCGGCAATGTTATGCTTAGAAAACAGTCAGCTTTTCTGCTCAACCCGTTTTACTTTTATTTCTCTCCTTTTTCCAGGCAACATTGAGCTTCATTGTCGGCTTTGTTCACCTGCAGCATCCTAWCTGACAGCTCGGCTGTGAATCCTCAGGGACAGGGGGATTTTTCTACTTGTCTGTGTTGTACCTATCACAAACCAGCACAATTCCTTGACTGCTACACCGTAAATAATGATAACATGACAAAAACATTGTGCAGAAAACGAACAGAACTAGAAAGTAATATTTTGGTAAACCCTACTTTTTTTGACTCCACTCTTCAAGAATCTGTAACAACAGGGTTCCCAAATTGAAATTGAAAGCTCACAGCTATCTRTGGGTGCTGTTTTGTTTCCATTTGAATTTAGGTTTAGCCTAATCTTAGCAGGACTTGGTCAGAAAGGCACTGACCTTATAACATTTCTCTTAGATTAGGTTCTGCAGTTATGGRAGGATCCATAAAAAAGACAGTGTTCAGTTTTTTTCCCGAAATACTGATCATTATATTGAACATTTAAAAGAAAACAAGATCAACCATCGAAAAAAAACTCCAACCATCCATCCATAAAACTTTGGTGGATTTCTGAAYCTGTACATTTGGCATTCTGCGACAGGAGGGAAGATTCTGAAACAAAGGAATCATTTCCCACTATTTTATGTGTATTCAGAAGACAGAAGTTAGTGGTCAGTGGGAACAGGAACCAAAGCTGACACGTGGTACATATTCCTTAGCAAGAACAGGAGATAAAAGCAATTTTAAATAAGATTGCTTGAAATACATTTTATTCRTTGTGGTAGAAGAGTTGGATATGAGCAGTGGAAAATATACAGCTGGTCTTTCAGCTTTAATTCTTTTGCAAATTTACCCATTTATATATTTCAGAGTTCCAGGWGCTTGTGTATGCAATGTCTTCAATTAGTTGATCTGTCACTCTAAAGTTCTAGAAAATTGTTCATTTTGAGAGGTTTCACTGTTCACTTTGACATTTTAGATTTTCTCAGTTTGAGGTTCTTCATAGGTTTGAATTCATTCATGTATCCCTCAGTCCAGATACACATATATATGGATGCATTGTATATATATGCATGTGTACACATATCTGYGTGAATATGAATTTACAAGCATAATTTGATGAATTTACATATGTAGAATTGTATATCTGATTGCCAGTAGTATTCTAATTTTACTTGCTTTCTGTTGAGAATTAAATTGAGAWAGACTATGCTCTATTTTATAATTCAATTTAGCCCTTCATAGTTAAGTTCTTTTGATCTGTGATATATTGCCATAATTAAAAATTGCAGCTCCTTTACAATGATGAGACAATGTAATTGATTTATACCAGTTTATTTTTTTAGGCAAATGTTTGTAAGTTTCATAAGTGTTTTTGTAAAATTAGATTAAAATTGTATTTCAGACAAGAATTTTGGATTTTCAGATCACAAGCAAACGGATTGGTGCTCCCCACATTCAGACAGTGTCTATTATATTGTGGGCACCTTGGGAAGTAAGTAATGAGGAAATACTATGCCTGAATGGTTTTCCAGAAACTTAGAAATTTATTTGAGTGTGTTGAATGATAAAGTTATTTTTTTATGTTGCTTGTGAACTAACCAGTTGTTGCAGATCCTTCTTTTCTCCAAATTCTTCTGATGAATACATACTCCTACAAAGGTCTTTTTGACATTACTTCAGACTGGTTTCATTCCATGTTTAATTTCAGCATTCATACATTAATTATGTTTTGCTGTGTAATCAGGGACCTCAGGGGCTAGGCCCAATAACTGTTTAGATTTATATATTTTGCTGAGCTTATATCACACACAGATTTGGAGTATTTGGGTATTTGAAGTAAGTCTGGTGAGATTAGCACAGTTACATTCATGTAAATGAGGGGAGAATCAAGCCCATGATCTGTTGAACTATATATATTTAGATAACATGCAGACCTTTTTCTGCACTCCGAAAAACTCTTCTGTGATATCTTTCCAATGTGTCTGTTTGGCTGATTTACAATATTGAAAAGCCAGGGAATTTCTAAAACTGAATCCATATAAGAAAAAATTCCTTTGATTGGACCTTATCCCCAGTCCATCAACACTCTTCTATCACTTTTAAAGTTGGCAGCTCTCAGATAGCATTAGTCCCAGGGGTGGAAACCTTGGGTTTGTGTTTGTCTTGATTCTGTCTSTTCTGGACTATGTAAATATAAATATTAAACTGTCATGTTTAACTCAGAGACATACCAAACCTGAAATCAGTAATAGTTTTTGAGGATAGTAAAATATTAGACCAGATCTGAAGAGTGCAAGAGAGGAWGTTTGGACACATCTCTGTGTTAATATATGCCTAGACAACTAATAATTGTCTTCTTATGAGATGAATTTTTTAGCAGCTTCAGAATGCACTGTGTTGTTTCATGCATCTTCTCAACACAGTAAAACTTGTTCATTTCCCTGAACTCATATTATCTATCCATAAATGTCACATTCATTTTTAAGTACCACTTGCAAACTTCATGCTGTCCTCATCCCGATCTCAAGTGACTTTGGGAACTACTGATAGCTATTGTTCTGCTTCACTTGTTTACATATCAGTAGTAGTAATTTTTTTTCAACTTTATTTGGATTAATTTTAGATCTCAGTGGATCTGGATTTCAATGAATTTACTTCTGTAGCTTGGTTTATTTTGCTGAAAAATCAAACAGTTGTGTTTTACTGACATGTTAGTGAAAAAAATGTTTTTGTGTCAGTTGAATGTTTTAGTGGAAATAACATTCTAAGTTCATATGGGTTTCAGGCAACCATGCTTCTGGAAGAATAAAATAAAACAGCTTAGGAATTAGCTGATCAGTCACACCTAAATAAGAAAAGWCAAATTTAAATACCTCAGATTCTTRAGAAAGTTATTTGTCCTGTACATTTGAGAAATCCTTAAGTGCAAGGGATCTATGCTTGCCCCGCTGACAGTCTGCAAACACAAAAGAAGATTAAATTTAGTGGCCACTGTATTAGTGTTTTGTTTTCTCCATTCAGATCTAGTAGAGACTGATCTTTATCTGGTGTGTATTTTTTTTTTTAAATATTTTAATGGAATAGCTCAAATGTAAACTTTGCTGAGAAGGAACTMATTTCTTTGCTCCTCTCAGTTCTCCCATTAATGTTTTTTTTTACCTGCTAAATTCTTCATTACTTTGGCTTACACAATTTAGGTCATTCCTTTTGAGTCAAACATTGGGAAACCATGATTCTTGGCATCCTCCTTTTTCACTGTCACTCTCTTGCAGTAAATAAAAACACTGGAAAGGCTTGGTGACAGCAGTACCAAGTAGAAAACATAACCTCGGCATCATTTTAAATGAAAGCAGACGCAGCAAGGAAATGTTCTAGCATTGAAACATTAAAATGAAATCCCACTTCAAACAAAGCTCTCTAATTGGGAAGCATCCCAAGCACAAAGGCTTCACTTCCCAAGAAACACAGCTATTATGCTAATTGGTGTGGCCCCCATACAAGCCTTGGGTGGATCTGAAGTTAGCTGTTGTTATTCTGGCCTGACTTTCCAACCACATTCATTTTGCTAAATTGCTTTTCTATGAGAGAGTGGGTTGTTAGGCTGCAAGTGTTACTAATTCTATTGAATCACTTTCTTTCCTTTTAAACAGAAGATCAAAAACTCAAACCACTTTCTATTTTTAAAATGCTATATTTCCATAAACAAAAGTAGTCATTTGAATAACCACCTTATTAAGATTTGGTATTCCTGAAAAAGAGTCCTATTTCTTCATGTTTATTACTAACCACAGCACTAAATTATGCAAATCTTAAAAGTATGTTTCAAAAAAGACCTATATAATTTAGCTGGTTGAGATTTTTATTTTTAATCTRTGGGTGTGATTTTAGTGCTGACAGAGGTAAAGATTACAAATCCCTTTGAGCTTCCACAAAGCTGTCAGAAGGGTTTGCTGTAGGCCCAAAGCAGAGCTGGACCCAAAATCAGTCTCTAAGATGTGTTCCCTCCAGAATATTCTGGAGCAGATTTAAAATCCCACAGGGCAGGAAGGATCTAGTACTTCTTGAGCTGAACTTTGCTTTCACAGGGCCTTGCAGAGCCACAACCCTGATGGTGCTGCTTAGAACTTTTTCAATGGGCTGCCTCTTTCTAGTGGGAGYGGGGAACACTGTATTATGTAGAAAGATGGAGCATGTGGCAGCTTAGGTAAAAAAGTATAAACACCCAGTTCACTCATACCCGGACTTTAGAGAGAGCAGAGTACACTTTTAGTGACGCACTTAAAGACACCCAGCCCTCCCAGATCCAGACTGGAGAGCCTGTGGACTCGGCTTCTGTGTTTTGGAAAGACAAGCAATGCTGCTGCTGTCACTGAGTGTGCTGAAGAAAATATTTTTCCTTGGTTTGATGCCCTAAACCCAAGTGATTTAACAGCTCTGCTATGTATTGAATCAGAATCTTGGCCACTATTGCTCTAAATACAGAGTATATCATTCATACAATTTTGAATTCACTCAAGTTTACCCTTTTTGTGGAGAATAGCCTATGAAAAAATACCTCACTAACATTTTCCTTACTTTCCTTGCATGTTTATTTACTTTCTCTCTCCATATTGTAACTCTATTTTTATTCCACTGTTTGTTTTTTTTCCCTTTGCCTTTTCCAGTCTTTTTTTTCTGTTTTTGCTGTTCATCTGTTCCACATTAGATTAGGTTTTTACTGCTCTCTTGTTTTGGAAAGGCTTTTCAGATTAATTTTTGCACTTCATCTTATCACCTTTTTCCTTCTGTATCTACTTCTAATGTATTTTTGTCACACTGTCTTTGCTTTTACTTCCATTTCTCTCCATTTTCTTGCTCCTTTCCCATTTCTGAATTTCTTTTCTGTTTTCCAGAATTACACTAAAACCCTGTGCAAATAAATGTCTTTGTGGGGACTTTTATCTTTGAAAGTGTTTTATAGCCATGAGATGCTGCTCCCCAGCACCCTTGCAGAGATTTATACACAGACTGTGTGCTCAGATCCCTAAATGCACATTCAGCTGCTTAGCATTTATGTCTGAGCTTTAATAGCTTGAACTTCATTCTTGAGTTAAGTACAAGAAATGACCAAATGTTCTCCTGTACTGAAATCTGCAAACTTGTCATGGAGGAGAAAGTCACTGATGATGAATTTCCCTTTGGAAAATAGAGACAGATAGAGCTCTTCTGCCTGTGCTCCAGCACTCAGGCCCCTATTGTTCAGAGTTTTCTATCTTTGAATGCTAAGCCAGCGTGGAAATGGAGAAGGCACTCCTGCACAATTACACTGACACCCTCAAAYCTTGTAGAGCTCTGTGAACTGGTGTCAGTCCCCAGGAAGCCTGGTCACCTGTGAGGTGGTGGGTGATTGGTTTTTACCAGAATGAAGCTAATCATAAAGAGTCCRTTTACAGAACAGGGAGTCTGCAGTGTTTGTTCCTTTAACCTGACACCAGAAGAAGGATAATCCAGAAAAGTCTGAATGGGAGCTTTTTGACTTAGTGATAGGACAAACCCCTTTTCACGATCTATCTTTGAAAAGCGCTCATCATACTAATGAGTTCTGTCCCTGGCAATCTCTTGTTTCAGAAAATAAATCCTGTATTGTAGTAAGGATTTTTCATCATAATCTTGCAGCATTTTTGTGTTTTCTTTCAAGCTATTTTTTT
>NW_026623933.1:0-13034 GCF_030028575.1 Malurus melanocephalus | reverse complement strand
TCTTCTTTTTAGTTCTACTTCTCCAAGGGTGCTACTGCTCACCAATTTCATCACGGACAATCTTCTTTTTAGTTCTACTTCTCCAAGGGTGCTACTGCTCACCAATTTCATCACGGACAAAAGGCTCTACACTTTCTGACRGCTGGAATGTGTGGTTTTCCTTCATTATCTTAAACCTATGTCTGTGTCCAGAAAAAGAGAATTTCAGTACCTCCTAGAAAGCACAGATCTTTCACCAATTTAACACCAGCAAATGTCTTCATATGTTTCCTTAGTAAGTGGGGATTTCATAAGAGGCTTTGTAGACAGGCAGTGGCTTCTTCATTTGTGGCTAAAACATTTGTTGCTTTTGCAATTTGCAGTGATTGCTTAAGAAAGGAATGGTTTGGTTTTGGAAAGCTGCTTTGAGTTGAGTGGGCCCTGTGCATAGTTAACGACAATGCTTTAATTTTGTGGTGGGGGTGGTGATCCAGCTTGTGCTTCTTGGAGTCTTTGCTGCATTCTTACAAATTACATGTCACAGGAAGCCTGTTTTTGGTTTACTTCAAATGTAAAGTAATCCCCTCCCCCTGCTTTTATTAGACCTGGGGTCAATTCCAGGAGCTCTGGTGGCAAAAAGCAGCTGAGCAACAAACATGTCTGATCCCTGAAGATTATCTGATAAATCTCCAGTGACTAAGGGCAGATGTTCTGGCTTGTATGCCATCTCCTTCCAGTGCCTGGGAACTGGGAGTGCAACCAGAATGTGACAGTGCTCAGAAGATTTAAATTTACCAGAAAAATCTTTTACTCATCATTTTTGGAACTCAGCCTGGGGTTAGATTGGCACAATGGTAGAAGGGTGACAAGTTGGCTAAGAATTCTCTTTGTTCTCTGCTTCTCAATCAGATGTGAAGATTAAGAARGAATCTGATCTTCTCACATTTTTGTTTGTTTTCTACTTTTGCTTCAAAAAATCCAAAGAGCAATAAATGGAGTAGCAAATAAAGTATTGCATGGAGGCGGAAAACTCAGATATAATGACAGGCTAAAAATTAATGTGAATGCAGCTGACACAAACATGCCATTTTTGAAACCCACGCTGACTTTGTATAGCACTACCTCCAGCCAGCAGGGTTTTAGCTCTGGGGTGCCTGCTCCAGGCACTGCTGTTGTTCTGGCTTGGTCAGAGCTCTCACAAAGCTGCACATGGACCTATAAAGGAGGCTGAGAGCTTGGAATACACACATGTCAGTGTGCTCCCTATGGTAGTATGTGTGTTTGTGAGAGGGGCAGAGGGAAAATAACAGTATCCATTGCTATGTCCTGAATGAAAAACATTCAGTATTCAAACTGAATTAGAGTTGCTGTTTGTAATAATGTAGTGTTAAAAATTAACAGCTATGATAGGGATTTATTTTGTCTGTCTGTGTAATCACTGAAAGTACATAGAGGAAACGGGACTGCTGTTTGAAAATAAAATACCTAAAATGCTTACTTGATTGAAATACATGGTTTTATAAAAAGTGAGAGAAAAAAACCRACTTGTCATACAAGCCATTATGAGACAGTAAAGATGTACTAAACCATTATGGAAATAAAAATGATGCAAAATCTTTAATTTTTTTTTTCAATTTACTAGCTGCTTCTACATATTTGTTATAAAATTATTTTAAAAAGGTATAACATCCTTATATATATTAAGTGTTCACATTAGTACATGCTCTATTGTAATCTGGATCACTGATGTCAGGYCAAAATCGTGTTGTCTAATCAAGAGAAATATTTTTTAAGTTGGAGGTATGAAAAAGATTCTGAATGTTCTCACTATCTCATGGAGTGATAATGCCTCAAGTATTTTGCTGACTTCCCAGAACTCAMGATATTGCTTAATGTTATTTTTACATTCCTAATGTTTCTTTGTACTTTGCAATAAATTATCCTGTATGAAAAGCCTCCTCCCAGCTGTACTGTCCTTTCTCTCTCAGCAGGGGCAGCCATGTTGAGTAGGACAGTTTCAGGGCCCATTATGCAATGTAAAATGCTCAGGGCTCAGCAAGCTACTCCATATTGTCAGGTTCTCCCCAAAACCAAGGTATCACTTGACAACAGACAGTGGATCTGGTCTATAATAGAACCTAACAGCTGAAAAAACTCTTGGGAAGCCATCCAATCTATTCCCCTACACATGACAGGATTATCTACAACCATGTCACTTCTGACAGATGTTTTTTTTCCAGCCTACTCTTAAAAGCCTTTAATGATGAAGACGTCACATTCTGCCTTCTTTTCTGAGCAAAATAACTCCAACTTATGTATTCTTTCATTTTCCAGCATATTTCATAGACTTCTGACCTTTCTTTCAGATTTAGTCCAATCTTTTTAGCAACATAGTACCCCAGAACTGATGTGGTATTCCAGAGAAGTCCATTCTAGAGGAGGCAAACAAGTGAGATTCAATGCCCTTTTCGTTGGAGCTACCTAAAATAAATTTAAATCCATGCTGTGCATCTTGATGCTGTGTCTCAGAAGCAAATGCATTAGCAGTGAAAGCAACACATTGTTTCTTCATTAAACATTAAGACAAATCATGCAATACCTGCTTTGCTTACTCTCAACAGTTGAAGAGATCTGTTGACCCTGTTATTGGAACCTCAGTGTACCCAGTCTTTTACACAGTTTGCAAAGCTTATATGGTGCTATAGTATTTAACACCATTAAAATCTTGGAAATTTTTAGTTTCCTTAACAAATARTAATGGGGCACTCATGGTTTTCTCTGTGTTCAGTATACATGGCCATAACAGGTGCACAATTTCAAACTCTGAGTCCATCTAGTGGGCTATAAATAAATATATACACCAATAATTAAGCACTGGATAACAGGTCATGGTGGAGAGGACYAACCTGAAAACAAAGACCAGAACTATAGCTATGATGAGATCACTCTTGGCAGAGGGTGGATGTGTGATTCCCTTTTCTGGAGCAAACACAAGCTATAATATCTCCACTGTAAAATGCTGCAGCTATCAGAGGTTACAGCTACACACCAGCACAGGGGACTGGAGCCCACCCTGTTCTTATTGTCAAGAGCTATGGCTGTCTTGCCTTCCACCTCTCTGAAAAAATTAGGGTGATCACTCCATGTTTTTTGCCGTCAATAGTTTTTTTTCTAGGAAAGTACTGGTCAGCAGAGTCCTACACCATGCCAGGGGTGTTGCCATCACCTAAGCAGCAGGGATGGCTGTAAAACAATGTTGTCACTCTGGTGGGGGTGGACAGGCTGAGGCATTCTGAGCGATGCTTSTTCCATCTCCATGCTATCCTACTTTCTACCCCGTCCCAGGAGACAAACTGGTAGGCATAAGGATGTCTGCATGCGGTTTACTCCGCCTTGGTTTTTCTTTTCCTCTTGGGAAATCTCAGCTGTAGGCTTGAGTGAGCCTTTTGCCTTTTCTATCAATGCAGAAGTAGAAAAGCAGTGCAGAGCCAAAGTCCTTCTCATATTTTTCAGCTTAACTAATGGCATAAAATTAAATTGTGGTATTTTTAGGCCCAATTTCTAGTTAAATAGTCTCTCTGAATTTCCTGGGGCAGACCTGGTTACATCATGCCCCATGACATGCTGTTGGCATATGGCAGTAGACTGTAAAATGGGGAGAAGTGAATCAAAGGCATGTTCATATTAATACATCCATGTTGCTTGCTGCTCGAGGAATGCAGTAGAAAGGGAGTCATATGTAGTTTATAGAAGAAGTGAATACATTCCAGATGTTAATCATACGATCAAGCCTTGGATATACAAAAAGGGTTTTCCCAGTGCCTATATTTAATCTCCACATAAAGAAATRGATTTTCTAAAACCCTTCCCACTATATGTCAGCATAAATCAGGGATATTTTTCATCTTCAATCACAAATGTAGTAAAGAATATGCATCTAGTTTAGTAGTTGTTTATTCATAAACATTTATTTATTAATGAGATAGTAAGATGAAATGCTAGTGGAAACCTAATGCGTRTGAATGTTCCGAACAGAGTTTCTGCTCTATTCACAGTTTGTGCCGCTCTTGTCAGGTAATGTCAGCATGGGAGAATATTATAAGGTATACTTGAAAGTGGATCCTACTCCAGTGGACATGACAATTCAGGGATTCTCCAGGATCTGTTATTAACATTGGAAAAAAAAATGGGAAACACAAGTACTTAAGCAGTTGTTGTTGCTTCTTCAGCACTGGAAAACTGCAGTATGTATATTCTATTAATTTTGATTTGAATCAGAAGCAAGAAAATATAATGGTTTGTTCTTTACTGTGTAAATGTTGTTCTGGTAGAGCTGTTTTTAATTTAGGTGGTGTTTTACCTACTCTTTTTGAGTCTGAACAGGAGGCAGACGAAGCCAAATAAAAAAATCATTTCACCTTTCCATGTTGACATAAATTAATACCTTTCAATATTAAATATTTATGTAGATAATGTGATCTTTGCATTCAATCTAAAATATCTATGGCAACTCAAAATTAACATTTTCTCTATACTTGGAATAAAAGGTTAATAAACAATCTGTAGAGTTTAAATTATATCTCTAAAATAACCGGTGGTATAATTCTGAATGATCAACAGATTCAAGAACATTGTTAGCTGCTGCYAGCCAAATTGTGAATGAGAGAAAAGATGAAATTCTTCAAATTATTCACTGCAAATTATTTGCTCAGATTTTATTATTGTGATGGTGGCAAAATATGCAATATGCATAGCATCCAAAATGTAGTAGACATCTTAAAGAAATGAGGGCACCAACTTGGAATCCAGTTTGGATAAATTAAAAGGCTGGAGAACTCCTGTTCTCTTCTGTCGGAAAGTCTGTGGTGAGATTTGAAAGTCATAGGAGAAAGAAACCCCTGCTATTTTCTTTGCTATGACAAACCTCTAGGGGTTTTGGGTTGTATCACCTGTTGGATAGATCCCAAACCAGCCTCTAGACTATGATCTCCAGTYCAGGAGAGCCAGTCTGAAGCCAGGGCTCCAGAACATGAGGTCTGTCCTAGCCAGGTTGACTTGAGCAGCCCCTGTCTTTTCTGCCTCAGCCTGGCCTTTCTAAGCACCACTGTACCATACAACATCTCCTTCCTTCTGACACTGAAGTTTGGGGCTCCTTGCTAAATAACAAGCACAAAGACAAATAAAAATAAAATAAAAAAGTCAAAAACAAAAACCAAAACCACCAACAACAAAAAGTTCAGAATACACCAGAATATCTGTGGGTTGGCACAGGTAAGGCTAGTGTAGATGATAAAAGCATGAGTGTAAGAAAAGACTGCCTGCCAGCACTGAGGCCAAGTCCCTTATGGTGCAGAATTACAGCTCAAATCCATACRTGTGGAGAATGAGTGCTGTCCCCCTCCTTTTAACTTCTAGAACAAGTGATACCCAAGTCCTTGTGTTGCCAACATCTTAATTTTCATGCATAAATCACTTTGTGCTAAATTTCTTAGAGGGCATGATATGTCCTGCATGATCATATATGTCCTGATGATATATGACATTCTCCCATTAGCTCTGTCTSAATTTCCAGTGAGTGGCCAGGCTCTGGCAGAGCCAGCCTGGAAGAATGAGGAAGTCCTTGGCATTATTTCTATGGCCACAAMCACCATGTGCCACTTTTAACCTGTGTGCTGCCTTTCTGCACTCAAAGTGTTAAATCTGAGCTGCAGCTTGCCCATAGGCAAGAGCTGCAGACAGGGATCTCAGATAAACCCACTTACCATATTCAGGACGAATATGTGAGTTCTTTGAAGTCAGTCCTTTCAATCAGAGTCTGGTGGGAGGCGYTGGGAATAGGGAGGACCCTTGGGAGAGGTGCAAAGTACTCCTGTGCAGAGTGAGGGAAGACTTAGTGAGGGATGGAAGCAGTTTCAAGGCAATTCGTCAACTACTTAAAAGCTGGTCTATCACTTGAGGGAAAGATGGGCTCTAGGAATTACAGACCTGGGACATTTGCTTGTGAAATGACCATAAGAGATTAAGGAATTACTACCTCACAGAAATTGAGCTCTTTTTTTTTTTTTTTTTACTATTTGCTGCTCAGCAGGCTGGTATTTGGTTTGGTGCAAAAGAAAATGAGAGTGATTTAATCCTTTTGGAATAGGTTCCACCTGATTTTTTTAAAGCATTTCACCAAGTGTTTTGGACTGAGAAATAGCAGCTTTGTAAATGTGTCTCCCTTCTCACCCATACATCATGTGCCTTCTTGGTAACAGTGTTCTCCAGGTGGCCTAATTTGATCCTTGAGAGGAGACCCATGGCAGGTTACCTGCCAGAGTCCTGCCCAGCACCCACTGAGGGCTCAGGCCCATCTCATCACCCAGGTGAGATGTGGCAGAAGCTGCTGGCTGACGTGGGAAGCTGCCTGGGAGACTGGGCACACTGCTGGCTCTCGGGGAGCCTTGGCATGTGCTTCCTGACTTGCCTTTTCCTGTGGCTCTAACAGGGAGCCCAGAAGTGGATGGTTTTAGGTTTAGCTGGGAATGACACATATTATTCATCAGGCTCTCTGACTGTTTAGCACCTCCATACTCCTCCTGGCTGTTTATATTTAAGAATAAATCCTAACAACCATTCTTCAAAGTAAGGACTGACAGCCTGCAGCATTTTTGTTAAAGAATGCTGGGTAGAAACTGAAGASAACTCAAAAGTTAATGGATGTTTGTAAAACAGGCAGGAAAACCCCTTCTGATCCATGAACCTTCACCAGCTACAACTTACATGTTGGAGGAGCAGAGGAGCTGGAAGGGCAAGAGCCAAAGGCTCTCACTTTWAATGTAGGATCTGACAGGAGACAGCAGGGTAGGAGCTCAGGGAATGACTAAGCGAATACTTCTATAGGAAGTCTGTGAGATAAACAAGATTAAATTGGTGCATTGGTTTGAATGCCAGAAATGCAGTTGTGTAGATAGTTCTAGCATTTAATGTGTATCTGTGACAGAGCCCAAAGTGCCAAGGGGACGTACTGAGAAAACTCAGTACTGACACTTAGGATTCAGAACCTTCTGGGAAGAGCTGAGGCTTCCAGAGACTGTCAAAGGATCATGGAACCAGAGAATCACTCCAGAGGGGTCTCACAAAACTGCACTCCTATGGGTGCTTGGGCTTTAGCTGAATGCAGAAACATCATATGGCACAAAACCCCAGTGTCTGCTGACATTTGAAACAAGAGGAATTTATCTCTTGCTTTATAGTGTAATGAACACTTCTTTTTAGCAGCATTTTACAATGGGTATCTCTGTTCTTTCTTATGTTAGTCCCTGAGCACAGAAGAAGTRTTTATGTTCCATTAACATATGCTAGAAGTTTGCAACTTGCATTCAAACCAYGGTAATAATTAAATTATTTCAGGAGATTTTACCTGAGACACTGAAATATTTTTAGACCYTGTTGATCTAGTTTTCATGGGATTCCCCCACCCTCAAGATTTTATGTAAAAATAAGTGACAACTCATAGCAGTAAAACTTTTTGTCCAATCTGAGTAACTTCACTGTTACAACAAAATTAATATCTTTGATTGTATCCCAGTGGGTTTCTCTCCTATGTCAATTCATTCTCAGATGAGATGACTTTTTTGTTTCTGTATGAATAAATATATTTGCTCAAGGCCCCATTCTTTCCTTTCACTGACAGAACTGATAATATTGTATTTGTCCTTCAAAGTCATGCAAATAGAATCTTCAGGCTCTTGGTMTTAAATGCTGGCTAACCTGATTATTTTCTTTAAAATATAAATGAAATTATTACTATGCCCCTCCATTTTCACACCCTTTATAAACTCCTGGCAGAAAAAGGAGAGCTAGATAATAAGATACTCGAATCACTTTCTTACTCTGTAATTAGCACATGAAAAAAGAACTTATTGAAAACAATAATTCCTCAGTCATTTGTCTTTATTTTAATTTTGCTTTGAAGCCAACATATTTTCTCAGAGATTTCATTAGCAGCCATTTTGTAAATGAGATGCTCACTAGTAAGAACCAAGTTTGAGTGCTCTACAGCATTAAAATTTAACATTCTTCTATGGCTTAATAGAAATTCATCTTAATGCAGAGAGACTTTTCTGCAATGTTCATACTTTAAAAGGCTGGATCTAATTAAGAACATAAGTGCCTAAAAGTAAAGTACTTCAGTACCTAACTCTGAGGCATCTGGCCTCTCAAATGTAGTCTGAACCTGAAGCTACCAAGYATCTTAAGGGAAGATTTAAGCATCTTACAAAAAGATCCAGAACAACAAGGTTTAAGAGCAACTTCTAGTAAAGTTTTAAAACCCCCTACAAGAGATYCTTCGGCCAAAGGGAAGTAGCTTAAATGACTTTTTAAATCTTTGCTGAAGATAGCTCAATTTCTTTAAAACAATTGACTGTTACTCTTTCTTCTTTAACAGTATCAGTCAATGGGGAAAAAAAAACCACCAAACCAAACAACACAAAAAATCCCATTAGAAACTGTCTTTGGAATAAGGGCTGAAAATTAGGATGGTGTGCTGATGCATCATGAGCTTTCTGCATGTCTGCTAGGGGTCTCAGCTTTTCTATCCATCACTGAAACCATAGTGCTTGTAAGAAGTCAGGCCAGTCTCCTGGAAGGTAAGTAAGAAACATGTTTTAATATTCTGGGAAGTGACTTAGCTATTTTGGCCTCCATGGAAAATGGGCCGGACCTGGCCTGTAAGTGAATTTGAAAAAAAAAAAAAAACCCGAGTTCTGCAGTTTGATAGAAACATACTTTGTCTGTCTGGGCTGGGAAARTGAAACTTTTTGTTACAAAAGCTGTAGCTGACTATCTAAATTCCCTAATTTGCTTTAGGCCTGAATTCCTTTTCTCCACCCAAACCCTCCTTTTTGCATTTAATTAAAACTGGGGTCCAAAATGCTCTCTGGCCTGTTCTGCTTTCACACCATGGCTCTGGCAACAGAAGAGACCCTGAGGATTTTTGTTGCTCTTGTAAAGTGAGGAGAGAAGTGTGAACAGGAGCCATGAATTCCAAGCAAAGCAGTGACTTGCTGTTGCGTGAAGATGTGCAGTGATATAACTTCTTGAGAGTCTTGGAATGAAATGTGTCCACATGGAGCTGTTTTCGCTGTCTGGGACCATCCCTGACCAGGTGACTCTGAGTGTTGTTGATGCTGTTGTTGGCCTCAGATTTGCTCAAGAGGATTAGCATTGCCTTCCTACCCCAGGACAGGATGCAAGATAAATRTAYACATATATATAATAATTGCTTCAGAATCCTTTCCAGGAGAGCTCACAGGGTAGAAAAGCCCAACTGACCCCTCACTGTGAAGTGGAATAAKTTTCTGGAGATTAAACCAGAGCAACTGTGCTACCAAGCAAATGCAGTCTTGCCCTTGACTCTTTGGCTTCTTCCTCATTCCTCTTTTTCTTGTACTGCCTCTTTTGATACAAAGRTTTAATGACACACAAGGCATAAACAGTGCATATCCACGTGCACTGTGAAGAGTACTAGAGGATTCATGTCTTTCCAGGGTTGGTTTCTCTCTATAAATTGTAACTACACATATCTCTGCATATCTCTGCATGTTGGTTTGCTAAGTTTAAAAGTGTAGTCATATGAGCAATAAGCATTCAAATCATATTGTTATGTGCTCATGGCTGATTAGCTGACTTGGAGTGTAAAAATGACCATCAATAAAAAGCATAATGAAAGCTGTTATTTTTAAACATACTTAAGTCAAGGGAAAAACAGTTCAGCATKACTGTAGATACAGTAATTGGTTCATTACCTGTAATCATGTTAGCCTGCTCACATTATCAGGAGCTAATTGGAGAAAGGAGAGAAAAAGCGTGTATATCACTGCGTACGCAGGTGTGATCTCTATATCTGCATGTGCTTCTCTGGATTATATGTATTTAATTATTAATTTTTTAGCTAAAGCAGAATGGGAGGATATGGCAATGCAGAAACAGAGGTAGGGAAAATATTTTAATAGTACATTGGAAGAGCAAGACAATGATTTGTTTATCAGGTAAATTTAAATACAAACAACTTACATTATTATCCAAAGCACCAGGACTGATACCATGTTTTAGYGGAAATCCTAGTATGAATAATTTTTGAGAGAGGCAAGGTATGTCATCAGCACCTGTCTTTTCCTTGCAAAGAAATGACACAGAGATGTAATGGGAAGACTTTTACAGTACGTTGACTGGTCTYTTACTACATTTTTCAGTCTCATTCTCAAAGTTTCCTTTCTATTTTGATAGAAAACTAATGAAAGGATTATTTGCCTGAAAATATCCTGTTGGTTTTGACAATAAACTTGCTCTCTGGTGAAGGTTATGAAATTTTATATAAATATTTTGTATACTGCTTCGTGGGAGSAGCTCCTGTCACTTGCCCGTTGTATTTACTACTTGGTTTGGCTTTATAGGAAAACATTGTACTAAAGAACCTCTTMTTCTCTTAATAAGAAGACATATGGATTCAGAAATCAAGTAATAGTATCATGACCAAAAGTGTTTGGGTTATCAGGTCATGCTGGCATGTCATGTGGCCCTGKGGACAGTGTGATGTCAGAGATTTAGGTGTCATCTTTTTTGTTCATTGCTATAAACATACTGTTTCAGGGGAGGCTGAGATGTTTGCATTTCTCTCGGAGTTATATGTCTCAGCATGGTAATGCCAGAGCTTGGAAAGGGCAGGAATATGAATTRATGCTGCTTCTTTGTTTATTATTTCCCTTTCATGTATTGTTTCTAATGCTGTTGTTATGGGAACCAGTTGAGATAGTTTTATACAATGAGAAGATGGGTAGGGGAGAGAGTGGCAAGAGTAGAGTACTTTGTTATGCACCATTTTTTTTCTAGGATCTGGCAGCAAGAAAACAGCCAGGTTTCYACCACAAGAAGTATTCCATAGGCAATACTTCTTATGCATTTTTCAAAGGGACAATATGGGCAAATGACCACTGTCTGGTTAAAGGCTGCTCTTTGGAAGACAGGTAGTTAGGACAGATGAACCCAGGCTTTGGTCTGACCCAGAAAAGCATTTCTTATACTTTCTTCTTACACAAAGGGAGGGATCTTATCTTGAGAAAATAACCAAGACAAGGAGAGAGAGAGGAAGACCCACTAAAAATTTATGTATTGGGTTAAAGWCCTCCTGCCTTTGCTTTCAGAGGTAGAAATTGGAGACCTGGAAACTAAGTATCTCTCCAAAGTTTATAGCATGTCACATATACAGAAATTTTCATGACTGTTAGTAGGCTGCATTATTTAACAGGCCACAAGGACCAACTAATGTTTGAATAAGGTAAGACTCCATTTTAACTTGGACTATTCATGTTTATTTTCACTGAGGGTTTATAGGAATTATTCCTTCTGTGACCTGCTTGGGAGCTTAGATCAAAGGACCAAAGTCTCCTAGCTCTAACACTGACCCTTAGGGAAAGAACAGAAAAAATAAGGCAGTTATAGAGTGATCCTTCCCATGGTATAATTTCTCAGCTCCCAGCAATCAGCATTTTAGTGATTTTTTTTTCTGAGCCAGAGGTTGCATCTGGGCTTTCATGTTTAATATACAATGATGTACGTCTCTTCTATGAATTTCTATATATATATATATATATTTTTTTTTTAAATCCAGATAAAGATTTGTCCTCTGCTGGTTTCCATAGGCAGTAGTTTCTAATTTATGTATTGTATAAAGAGTGTTTCCATTTGTTTGTTTTAAACCTGGTTTTGGTTTTTTTTTTTTTTTTTTTTTTTTTTCAAGAAAGTGAACACTGACAGTAATAACACAATTTTGTTAGTGTGAGTGCAGACATCCTAGGAGTTTCTGCTGGCAGAGCTGTGATGATTAGGCACCACTTCTTGGCTATGCCAGAAAGTGTGTTGGCAAAAATAGGAGATATGCCCTGACTTAGGGAGACTCCAGGAAGTACAAAGGGACAACCTGCATTCTCACCATAACTGAGGGATTTTGGCATCTGGCTTGCACTTTGTTGAGAAAACCCTTATATTCTGGCAGAATTCAGCTCAATGATCATTTTTATTTCAGACCTATAAGTGGGTCTTTGGCTTTTTCTGAGCTTCTTGTTGCTGCTTAACTTGGAAAAAAAATGCTTCTACAGTGAATATTCAACTGTTTGACAATTATATTGTACTACAGCTACATGAGTTTAACTGTGTGCCTTGTCTCCCTTTGCCAAAGTACTGAAATATGATTTCTTCCTCTCTGGTGGTCCTCCTCAGAAATCCTTTTCGTTAATAAATATCCTGTGATTCATTCACAAGTACCCAGAGAAAAGAGCAATCATGAAATCATGTGTTTTCTCCTCCCCTGGAGGATTCCTCTGTTTATGCCAAGGTACAAGAGTGATCCATAGCAGAAAGTACAGCTATGAAAGTACAGAAAGATAAAGTTCAGAAACTTTCTGTATGAATGAAATGCTTCTAGTCCTTTTCATGTTTGTGACAATTATSTCTTGAAAACTCTTCCTTCTGTTGGGCTTGACATCCCTGTTTTATCTTTCATAAGAAACTGATTCACAAACCAGTTGGTTTTCATAATTTTTTTTTCTGATTAGCCTGCTCAGATGACCTTGGATTTCTTTTAGATGCTTTTGGTTTTCACTGCTTCATTTTATTTGCTTTCTTCACAAGTGACCCTTTAAAGTTGTCTTGTTTTAGCTTTTACTTTAATTAAGTAAAAAAAAATTAAGAATTTTTCTTTATGTACAGCTGCACATGGAACAATGTGTATTTATGTATGGTGATGGCCTGTTCCCCCTGAGTCCCTTGTTCATTTCTGGCTATCCTATTTGAAAAAACAAAGAGAAATTATAGCAGTCCAAAAACAAACGGCAAGAATAATCAGAGTCCTGGAAAGATCTGAATGTCCATGAGTAAAATGATATGTGTGGTTACAGTTGTGGGGAGCAAAAATTTGAGGAAAAATGATTGTTATATATCAAATAATGTACTGCACACAGAAAAATCAGACCTTCAAAATTAGTTTTTCAATGAAGGGACCAAAAAAAAAAAAA
>NW_026623932.1:283394-292426 GCF_030028575.1 Malurus melanocephalus | reverse complement strand
CATGGCCTGCTGCCGCCCCTGTGGACCCACCCCGCTGGCCAACAGCTGCAACGAGCCCTGTGCCCTGCAATGCCAGGACTCCCGCGTTGTCATCAACCCTTCCCCTGTGCTGGTCACCCTGCCTGGACCCATCATGACCTCCTTCCCCCAGAACACCGYYGTCGGATCCACCTCCTCGGCTGCTGTTGGTAGCGAGCTCAATGCCCAGGGACAGCCCATCTCTGGGGGATTTGGCTAYGGCCTTGGCTATGGGCTGGGCTATGGCTACGGACTGGGAGGCCTGGGCTGCTATGGTGGAAGGGGCTGTTACACCTGCTAAGGRCCCTCAGCACCACCCCTGACAGCACCAGCTCAGGGCTCTGGACACAGCTCCTGCAAGCAAAGCYCCTTGGGCTCATTGTCACCCTCCTTGCACCTCACCCTGGATCCCTTCCAGTGGCTGCTCTCATCTATTCATGCTTTTGCCTCAATAAAGTTTTCTTGCATCAGTGTCCAAGATGCCTCCTCTTCTATACCAAGCACAGACAGTTCGCTCGCAGCTTAAATAACTGCAGTCTGTGTGGCATCACCTTCAGTTTCAGCCAGGTGTCAGGACCACCCACTGAAGGCTTCATGTCCTTGTCACCTTTTCCTGCAAGGGMCTTGGGTAACCACAGTTTTCAGGTCCCTTTCTGGGGGTTCCTCAGATGTCCCTGGTCAGTGTTGCATTGTCTCCATTCCACCTCYACCTCCCTGGGAGTCTCTGGGCCCRGATCTCACCTTGTTACGGGATCTTTAGCTGATTCCTGATGGAGATCCCCCTTCCTCTCCTCACTGCAGGGTCCCATTCAGGGGATCTCTGGGCCACCCTTCTCCCTGTTCAGGCTCCCTGGATCATCTCTTCTAGTGACCTCAAGCCACCAACTCTCTGCTCTAAGGTCACACAGCAAAGCTCTCATCCTGACTCGACTCTCATGGAGTCACTGTGGATTCCTGAGGCTCAGAATGGAGACCTGGGAATGATGTATCGCAACTAGCCTGTGACAACCCTGCTGAGAATCTGGTGCCCCTTGTGCCACCTTYCTGCCTCTCTGCCTCCCAATTTCRACACTCCAACATGRATTATTGGGTCAYAAACATATTTGGTCTCCCCACATTGCTGCTCACTGGTGACGTTCACTTTTTCTTCTCCTTTGATGTGGCTTTTTTTCGCTATATAAAAGCTCTCAGCAAACAGGTGAGCTCTGGGCTGACACAGGACCTCAATGTCTCCAGGGCTATTGGCAGCACTAAAATATTCATCAAAAGCAAATTAAAAGAACATCTCTGGGGCAGCTGGAGCATAGAGAGAAGGAGAACTCCATGCGCAGCTGGATTTGCATTTAGTTCAAAGAGCAAGAGTTTGATAAGGAGCAAAGCCCTTCYCTAAAACCAAAACTAAACACCCCCTGCCTGAGCCAGGAAAGTAGAGGGAGAATGGGTTTGGATCTGTTTTGCCTTTTTATTTCTTGATTTAGTGTAAATAGTGCATTTTTCCTCGTTGGCCTTGAGGCATGAACTTCAGCTCATCTGAATGTAAAGTCTAATCMAAAAAAAGACAAATTTAAGCCTTCTATGCTCTTATACGCATTCACCTTGGAGCTCACCCAGCTTGACATCATCCCTTGGACTGAAACAAGAGCACAATTTCACCTTCCCAAGGTCCYGGGACATGCCTGAGCAGCCAGGCCCAGCGGGATGTCTGCCTCATCGTTCGGAGCGTGTCTCATCCCAAACCTGAAAGAGCCAGAGACGCTCTTTTTGGGCACAGTCAGCTCACGTGAGTTCCAGGGAGCACTGGRAAGAGGCTCAGATCCACATTGCCCTGTGCCCAAATTCCCACCCACTCAGGGAAATCCAGACCCCTTGGGGCGTCCCTTGCCCAGTTCTCTGCACCCCATCCAAGGAGACCCCACTCTGGTGGGATGGGCTGGAAGAGGTGGCATCTCTTCCAGTGTCTCTCCCGATGGGATTCACACCCACCCACTCCCAAAATAATCCCAAACCCCGCCTTGGAGCAGTAGCAGGTTTATCTTCCTCCTCCTAGAGGTCTGGMCTGGACAAAACCAAAATGATGATGGAAAGGACTTTCTCACGCAGCCCRGGGTTTCTTGGAATATCTGTGGCCCATCACTCCTATCCCCATGCCAGTCTTCCCCCTCCGTGCTTTTGGATGACTCCCACTACCAAAAGGCTGCATGTTGTGGGAAGCAACCCTCAATCCCTATGRAAACTGGCCCAGGCCCTGCTGTGGGACAGGGCCTGGAAAAGGGGTCCCTGCTGTTGTGCTGCTCCCTGAAAAAGAGCCACAAAGCTGGAATTTTAGCAGGAAAGGGATGCTTTAGAGCCAGCGTGTCTCACCTGGGCTCCTGGAGCTTGGCTGCAGCATCATCCCCGGACAGCTTCCACCTGGGATAGGCTGCACCYGGGAATCTCAACCCCATCTGCCTCACTTTCCCATGAGGAATGGGGAGGGCAGAGCAGGGARTGGGGCTGGACCCAAAACCRGGCCCGTTCCAGGGAAATAAGTCACCCACAAGGAAGCCTCATTACAGAAACGACGCCTCACACAAAGCAGCGGTTCTCCAGCAGGACCTGGCCAAGCCACCCAAGCTTCATCCTGCCGGCTGGAAGGATGTCCTGGGATGTCGTGGATCGTGTCATGCAGACGCCCTGCCCAGATGAGCTAATGGGTCTTCTTCTCCAGGCTTTGATCCTTAAATCCCCAGACCTTGGTAGATAATATCAGAAGCCTAAGTGATATTTCATTAACAAACGAGTSCATCCCATGTGGTCATTGCAATTTTATCCCTTTCCCCTGTGATCTTCCTTCATGTTCCAACATTTCTTTGGTAATTATCACCAGAATTAGCATATTTAAGTTCCAAAATTACTACATTTAATGCAACACTGTGGTTATTCGAGTGCTGTCGCAGCAGCTCTTGGCTGTGCCACCCCCCAGCAATTCCTTGGCCGAAACACGGGCTGATCCCTAATTAGTCTCCCAAAACTTGCAGGAGGCAGCAGGAAGATCTTATCCTTATCCAGCACGTGGAAAATCTTCCTTGACTTTTCCCCTGTGCTTGGGARTATTCAAGGCCAGGTTGGAGCAACCTAGGATAGTGGAAGGTGCCCTAGCCCTTGGCAGGGGGGTGGAATGGGATGGTTTTTATTTATGGGAATGATTTTATTCCAACCCAAATCATTTTATTCCATCATTTAGCCACGAAGTGAGGTAGAAGTGTGGATGCAGCTGGATCTGACTCATCCCAACATCAGCGTGAGGTTTCTTTTTGCCAAACCTCAGTATCTCATGGAGAATGAGGGACAGACGTGGAATTAGCTGGCATRGAGAAGGAATTTCAGTGCCCATCCTGGGCTTCGTGTACGAGATCAGCCTGGGAATCCTGTATTACAACACCAGGACTCCTGGGAATGAAATTTTGGGGCTGGGAAAGGCCTGGAAGGGCTGGGGATGTGCTGGGACAAGCTGGAAGAGGGAATGGACGTTTCCACAGGACACAGGCACAAGGTGACATCTTTTAACGTGCAAATTACCACCCCAACTCCAAGGAAGAAGGTCCCCAAGGATTCAGCCTTTCCTGAGACTTTCCCAAAGGAGAAGGRCACAGTTCCAGGTCTCACCCAGGAAGAAAGGAATTAAAAACTGTGATATTCTACTACTCCCTGACGCCTGGGCTACCCAGGGCTTTGGAGGTGAAAGCAGGAATTCCTGGCTGGGTCTCCCTTAATTCCACTGTCAAAATTCAGAGCAAAGCCCTGCCATTGCCTCACAAAAATAGCGAGGGAAAGCCAGCTGGAAGTGGGGGGTGGAGTGGGTGCCTTCAAAACCATCCTACACCCACGGTAAAGCTCTGCTCATTTTAAATCTCTTTTTAAGTGCATTAAAGGYCATTAAAACCTTCATATCGGAATCCCTTTTGATGAACCTCTTGAGGATGGGGGGGTGGGGAAGAACTGGGCATCCCCTTTCCCTTCCTATGCACCCCATTCCCTTCTGTGCAGTTTCCCTTTCCTTCCCTGCACCTGCTCCCCTTCCCTTAATCCCATTTCCATTCCTGTACCCCCTCCCATAAATCCCCTTAAAGCCTCGGCACCAACTTCCCTACCCTTCCTTTCTTTCTCCTGCACCCCCTGCCCATCCTCTTTCCTCTGTTTCTGCCCCTCCATTCTCTTTCCTGCACCCCTTTTCTTTCCCCCCTTTCTTTGCACCTCCTTCCCTTTCCCTCCACCTGATTCCCCGACCCGCACCCACTTCCCTCCACTACACCTCCCTCCCTACCCCTGCCCCCGTGCAAGGACTGCATTTCCCGACGAGCCAAGCGGCAACGCCCGATGACGGCGGCGGAAGAAGCCGCGCGTAGCCGAACCGAGACGAACCCTAACCGGGACGAAACGAACCGAGCCGAGCGAAGACGAACTCAACCGAGCTGCCAACGAGCTGACCCGAGTGACTCCGAACACAACCGAGCCCCCATCGGGCCGTGCCGAGAAGAACGCGACCGAACCTAACCGAACCCCAACTACACGCCGCCGAGCAGAGCCGAGTGTGGCCGAACTCAGCCGAGCCCCCAACGAGCCAACCCGAACCCATCCCGAGCCGAACGCAGCCGAACTTGTCCGAGCGGAACCGAGTGCGCCCGAGTAGTCCCGAATCCAACCGAAGGTGAGACGCGCCCCTCACCCCATAAAGGGACATTTGGGGGGACAGGAGACCCGCAGGCCGGGGGGAAGGAAAAGCGGGAGGTCCCCAAAGTGGGGGAACAGGACGGTGGGGAGGGCAGGGGTGCAGGAACGTGGGAGGTTCGGGGTTGGGAGGCGGGGACGCGCTGCGGGACGGGAAGGGGTGCGGAGAGACGGGGGTGCAGGAGTGGGATTTGGGGTGCAGGGGAGGTGTGAGGGTTAGGACTAGGTGCAGAGCTGGGATTTGCTGTGCAGTGCTGGGGCTTGGGGGCAAGGGAGGCGTGGAATGAAATCCTGGGTGCACATCTGGGATTTGGGGTGCAGGGGAGGCTTAGGTTGCAGACACGGGATTTGGGGTGCAGGGGGAAATTGGGGTACAGAAGGAAGTCTGCGATGCAGGGGGAAATATGGGGTGCAGACAGGAATTTGGGGTACAGAGAGAAATCTGGGGTGCAARGGGACATTTGGGGTGCAGACCCAGGACATGGGGTTCAGGAATAGATCKGGGGTGTAGAGGCATATTTGGGATTTGGGAGGCGATTTTGGGGGTGCAGAGGGAGATTWGGGGCACACACCTGGAGGTGCAGGTGCCCCTCCCTTTCCAGAGACCGGGCAGTGCCATGTGGCACCACGTGGCAGGTCTGGCCCCGGCCCAGGTGGCCTCCAGCTGACAACTTTCAGTCCTGTCACAGCCAAACACACCCCTTTTTCCACTTCCCTTTTTACCAGAAACCCAGAATTTTCCAAAAAAAACCTGATCCCACCTGCTTGGGATGTGGGTGATGCCCACACCGGGGTGTTCCATCCCAAGGTGATCCCAGCTTGTCCCCCTGGCTCCTCCTCGCAGGGTTTTGGCCATGACGGAGGTGACCAAGCGCATCCTGGTGACAGGTGGCACTGGCTTGGTGGGCAGAGCCATCGAGAAGGTGGTGGCCGATGGGGAGGGGCAGCCAGACGAGGAGTGGATCTTCGTGTCCTCTCGAGACGCCGACTTGACGTGAGTTGGGTTTTTCCTTGGAAAACGCCAAATTTGCTCTATCGACTCCAAAAAAACCCAGAATTTCCCATCCCAGGATTGGGTTTTTCCTTGGAATTACCCCAATCTGCTCTGTTGACCCCAACATTTTGTATCCCTGGATTTAGTTTTTCCTCAGACCCAAATCTGCTCTGTTGACCTCACTGAATCCCAAATTTTCCCATCCCAAGATTGGGTTTTCCCTCCGAAACACCCCCATCTGCTCTGTTGACCCCAAAATTGTCCATCCCAGGATTGTGTTTTTCCTTCGGAAAAACTGCTCTGTTGACTCTACCAAACCCCAGATGACCCCTCCCAGGATTGGKTTTTTCCTTAGAAACCCCCAATCTGCCCCCACCAAACCCCAAAATTTCCTATCCAAGGATTTGGTTTTTCCTTGGAAATGCCTCAATTTGSTCTGTCTACCCCACCGAATCTCAAATTTTCCCATTCCACAGTTTTTTTTTTCCTTGGAAACACCCCAATCTGCTCTGTTGACCCTGCTAACCCCCAAAATTTCCCATCCCAGCACTGAGTTTTCACTTGGAAACACCCCAATCTGCTCTGTTGACCCCAAAATTTCCTATCCCAGGATTGGGTTTTTCCTCACAACCCCACCAATCTGATCTGTCGATTTTGACAAACCCCAAAATTTCCTATCCCCCAATCAGGGGTTTCCTTGGAAATGCCCGCATCTGCTCTGTTGATCACACCAAATCCCCAAATTTTCCATCCTGAGATCATGTTTTTCCTTGGAAACCCCCCATTTGCTCTGTTGACCCCACTGAACCCCAAATTTTCCCATCCCAGGATGGACTTTTTCCTTGGAAATGCCCCAATTTGCTCTGTTCACCCCACTGGATCCCAAATTTTCCCATCCCAGGATGGACTTTTTCCTTGGAAATGCCCCAATTTGCTCTGTTGACACCAACGAACCCCAAATTTTCCCATCCCAGGATGGAATTTTTCCTTGGAAATATCCCAGTTTACTCTGTTCACCCCACTGAATCCCAAAATTTCCCATTCCAGGAGCAGCTCCGAGACCAAAGCCCTGTTTGAGAGGCACAAGCCCACCCACGTCATCCACCTGGCCGCCATGGTTGGAGGCCTCTTCAAAAACATCCGCTCCAACCTGGATTTTTGGGTGAGCACGCACAGAACGGACACTTTTTGGGATCCCCGTGGATTCTGCGCTCCCTAAATTGGGATATGGGCACATGGGGGTGTGGCTTGCTCTGCTCCCGGAGCCAAACCAGTGGTTTCTGGAGTTAATTAATGAGTGATTGATGAAGGGATTTGGGGGTTCCCAACATCCTGACAAATCTCCCCTTTCCCAGAGGACAAACATCCACATCAACGACAACGTCCTGCACTCGGCCCATGAGCTGGGGGTGCAGAAGGTGGTCTCCTGCCTCTCCACCTGCATCTTCCCAGATAARACCACCTACCCCATYGAYGAGACCATGGTGAGAATCCCCATTSCCACRYRAAATCCAGGGAAAAATCCCTGCCCTGTGTAATTCTCCKCTCCGATGTTCCCAGATCCACAACGGGCCACCTCACAGCTCCAACTTTGGCTACTCCTAYGCCAAGAGGATGATTGACATCCAAAATAGGTGAGTTGAGGACAGCACCCATTGGTTTTCAAGGCAAGGGGAATCCTGGAATTTCCAGGATTTGAACGACACCGCGGTGGAAGTTGGGGAGATACCTGGGCTCAGCAGGTGAAGGTGCTGCTGGTTGGGGATTTTTGGGGACACCTCAGTGCTGGGGGTTGGGGGGAGTTGACAGCCCACCCACCATCCCTTCCCTGCTCTTATCCAGGGGTTATTCCGAGCAGCACGGCCGACGCTTCACCGCTGTCATTCCCACAAACGTCTTCGGGCCACACGACAACTTCAACATCGAGGACGGCCACGTCTTGCCGGGGCTCATCCACAAGGTCTACCTGGCCAAACGTGAGGGTGGCAGGACTTCCAGGGATTTTTTTTGGGGAGAACTGGGAGGGGTTTTCTTTCCACCTGCTCCATGAGGTGGGTGGAAGTGGCTCTGGTAGTCATGGCTCCTTACTCCTGCAGAGTCCGGCTCTGCTCTGACCGTCTGGGGAACGGGCAAGCCCAGGAGACAGTTCATCTATTCCCTGGTAGGTGTGKCCTTGGGAAGCAGGGAATGGGGCTGGAGAACCCAGTGGTGGGGTCCCAGCAGAGTCCAAACCCACTTGGCTTGTCCTGAGCCATCCCCAGGGTTGTGTCTCTCTGGGATGGGAGGGCTGGGGGACACCMGTGACCYCTCCAAGAGTTGTCTGCTCTTCCACAGGACCTGGCYCGGCTCTTCCTTTGGGTTCTGCGGGAATACGATGAGGTGGAACCGATAATTTTGTCAGGTAAGCCCTGACTACTTCCCAGAAACCCCCTCTCCCTGAGGGAACAGCCATGATCCTTCCYTTCTCCACAGTGGGAGAGGAAGACGAAGTCTCCATCCGGGAAGCAGCAGAGGCCATCGCAGAGGCCATGGAATTCAGGGGAGAGCTCGTTGTATCCTTCACCAAAAGCTAAGCCCCTCTTCCCAGCAGCTCCCCTGGGAGCCACCATGGTCCAGAGGATCCTTCCCACCAAAGGAACAAAACCAAGACCTGTTTTCCCTCCTTAATCCTTCCCATCCCAGTTTGACACCACCAAGTCCGACGGGCAGTTCAAGAAGACAGCCAGCAATGCCAAGCTCCGGAGGTACCTGCCTGGATTCCAGTTCACACCTTTCAGGAAAGGTGAGATTGGGAGGGATCTCCAGGAGACTCTGGGGGTCCTACCCACTGCCATCAAGGTGGTCCATCCTTTCTGAATGAGGAATGAGGGTGGTGAAACATTGGCATGGGTTGTCCAGGGAGGTGGTGGTTTCTCCATTCTTGGAAATAGCCAGGGTCAGGTTGGATGGGGCTTGGACCAACGTGGTCTAGTGGAAGGTATCTCCTTGGTTGAGATGACCTCAGAAAGTCCTTTACAACTCAACCCATCCCGTGGTTCTATGGCCAAAATCCATTCTCAATCCTGAAGCCCATCCCATGATTCTATGGCCAAAATCTATTCCCAATCCTCAAGCCTGTCCCATGATTCTAGAACCAAAATCCATTCCCCAAACCCCATCCCATGATACTATGGCCAAAATCCATTCCTAATCCCCAWACCCATCTGTAATTCCATGACTAAAATCCATTCCAGTTCCCAAAGCTATCCCATGATTCTATGGCCAAAATTCATTCCCAATCCTCAAACCCATCCCATGATTCTAGAACCAAAAT
>NW_026623932.1:277361-283069 GCF_030028575.1 Malurus melanocephalus | reverse complement strand
AATTCCATGATTAAAATCCATTCCAGTTCCCAAAGCTATCCCATGATTCTATGGCCAAAATTCATTCCCAATCCTCAAACCCATCCCATGATTCTGGAACCAAAATCCATTCCCCAAACCCCATCCCATGATTCTATGGCCAAAATCCATTCCCAATCCTCAAACCCATCCCATGATTCTGTGGCCAAAATTCATTCCCAGTTCCCAAACACATCCCATGATTCTGTGACCCAAATCCATTCTAATTCCCAAATCCATCCCACAATTCTACAGCCAAAATCCATCCCCAATCCTCAAACCCATTCCATGATTCTGTGACAAAAATCGATTCCCAAACCCATCCCATCTTCTCCCTCCCCAGCCRTGAAGGAAACCTGTGCCTGGTTCAACGCCAACTATGCCAACGCCAGGAAGTGACGGCATCACCCAGAACTGGGATCATCCTCTACAACTCAGGGTTGTCCTTTGCTGGGGCAGAGGACGGGGCTGGGGGGTGACAGTGACATTTCCAAAGTAAAAATGGGAGCCCAGGGAGCYGCTCCCACATTCCTGCCCCACTGCTGGGAGCGGCGCGGGACGCCCAGCRCAGGGGGGAGGAAGATTGGGGCATCCCAAAAAGATCCCAAATTAAGCAGTAGGAGCCAACTGGAGCCCTCTCGGTAACTGTATCCAAGAGGGTGGTGGCTCCGAGTTGTTAACGAGCTACATTAATTACCTGCAATTAGGCATAATAAAGGGAAGGTGATCAGGATTCCAGGGCAAGGAAATGGCAGCAGGGAATTTGCTGCTCCTGTTGGCTCGTGGGGATGGATCCCACAGCCCCCAGTCTCAGGATAGGAGGGACCACAATGGGAAAAACACCAGTTGTAAATGTGGCATTTATTAAAATATATGCAAATAGCATAAAACTGATGAGATAATGAACATATGCCTGTGTCTACGTCCAGTGGCATCCTCAGGGTCGGTGTGTGCTCCACCAGGATCTGAAAAGGCCATAAAAAGGGTTAAACCCTTTCAGGGAAGGGATAAAGGGACAAAAATGGAGGGATGAATCCGTGGCCAGGCTATTGCGGGTGGTGTGGATGTGACAAAATTCCTGTCCAGGAATGGCTTTCTTCCGGCACCGCTGCCTGGCCCTGGTGAGGCCCCAGCACAGGGACCTACAGAGGAGACACCCATCAGCACCTCAAGAAGCCACCAGCAGCGGGGTGTCTCCCTGAGGTGACACCAAGCCATGGAGTAGGGACGTTCTGGGTGGTTGGTGCTCACGTGGTGGCCCTTGGGCTGCAGGGTTTGGGGTCCCAGTGCTTCCCAGCATCCATYACAGGCTCTGGTGTCAYCTGGTTTGGGAAGAACGGGTTTTGTACAGATGTTCCATGTCCTTGGGGTGCCTTGGCCATCCTTCAGGACACCAATTCCACCCCAAATTTCTCCCTGTGTGTCACATCCCCAGCCCTGCCTGTCTCCCAATGGGTTGTCCCTTACCCAAAGGTGCCACCCTGGTGAGGACACCCCAACCTTGGGGTGGGGACCTGACCCTCAGGGACACTCAGCTGGCCCTGAAGAGCAGGGTGACATCTCCCATAGTCCCAGGGGTGCTGTTGGGTGGTGGTCCTGTAGGGAAAAGAGGGTGAGGAAAGCAGCACCCGCATCCATGGACAAATTAGGGGACACCCCCACGGAGAGGCCCCCCCATAAACCCAGGGCTGCCAGTGTGGGGGGTGGGCTATGGGGAGAAGAGGGTGGGGAATAACCCCCACACCCACGGACAAATTTGGGGACCTCCCCCAACTCAAACTCAGGTCCCCACCCCCCTGGGGGGACCCCTCCTGTAGCCCATGGGGTGCCTGAGCTCCGCTGAGCCCTGCGGGGAGGTTTGGGAAGATTTGGGAAATGTCAGGAACCCCCTTCGGGAACCCCCACGCRTGGACCTGAGCRAACCACGTGGCGCCGCACGCATGCGCAGTTCCGTCTCCCAGGCTCCGTTTTCCCGCCCCTTATAGCGAGCTCCACCAATAGGAAAGCGGAGGTGTGGCTGGAAGCGACCAATCAGCGCCGGGGGTGCGGCTCTGGGGGCGTGGCCGCGGGTAGCGATGGAGTCGTCCGAGCTGTGGGTCGGGTTCGTGGGCGCCGGGCGCATGGCCGGGGGGCTCGTCCGGGGGCTGCTGCAGGCAGGTACGGGCTGGGGGGCGACAGGAGGGTCCCTGGTACACGGGCAGGGGAGGGGACATGGGGACAGTCCTGGTCTGGCGCCTCCCCGGCGTCCCTGCGCTTCCTGTGTCGCGGGGAAGTGTGGGGACATGGGGACAGCGTTGGTCTGGACGCTCCCTGCAGTCCCCACTCTGTTGTGGAGTGTGGGGACATGGGGACAGCCGCGTCCTGACCCATTCCCATGGTCCCAACCCGCTCCCGGATCCCTGTCCTCCAGTGTGGGGACACGGGGACAGCCGTGTCCTGGCCCATTCTCAAGGTCCCAGCCCGCCCCCGGGTCCCTGTGCTTTATTGGAGGGACATGGGGACAGCCCTGTCCTGGCCTATTCCCAAGGTCCCAGCCCTTCCCTGGGTTCCTGTCCTGCCTGGGACATGGGGACAGCCCTTTCCTGCCGCTCTCTCCAGGGGACCCTGCCCTGCCTGGTGTCCCTGTCCCACAGATCARTGTGGGGACATAGGGACAGCCTTGTCCTATTCTATTCTCCAGGGGTTCCTGTCTCACGGATCAGTGTGGGGTCATGGGGACAGCCCTGTCCTATTCCANTGGATGTGACAAAATTCCTGTCCAGGAATGGCTTTCTTCCGGCACCGCTGCCTGGCCCTGGTGAGGCCCCAGCACAGGGACCTACAGAGGAGACACCCATCAGCACCTCAAGAAGCCACCAGCAGCGGGGTGTCTCCCTGAGGTGACACCAAGCCATGGAGTAGGGACGTTCTGGGTGGTTGGTGCTCACGTGGTGGCCCTTGGGCTGCAGGGTTTGGGGTCCCAGTGCTTCCCAGCATCCATYACAGGCTCTGGTGTCAYCTGGTTTGGGAAGAACGGGTTTTGTACAGATGTTCCATGTCCTTGGGGTGCCTTGGCCATCCTTCAGGACACCAATTCCACCCCAAATTTCTCCCTGTGTGTCACATCCCCAGCCCTGCCTGTCTCCCAATGGGTTGTCCCTTACCCAAAGGTGCCACCCTGGTGAGGACACCCCAACCTTGGGGTGGGGACCTGACCCTCAGGGACACTCAGCTGGCCCTGAAGAGCAGGGTGACATCTCCCATAGTCCCAGGGGTGCTGTTGGGTGGTGGTCCTGTAGGGAAAAGAGGGTGAGGAAAGCAGCACCCGCATCCATGGACAAATTAGGGGACACCCCCACGGAGAGGCCCCCCCATAAACCCAGGGCTGCCAGTGTGGGGGGTGGGCTATGGGGAGAAGAGGGTGGGGAATAACCCCCACACCCACGGACAAATTTGGGGACCTCCCCCAACTCAAACTCAGGTCCCCACCCCCCTGGGGGGACCCCTCCTGTAGCCCATGGGGTGCCTGAGCTCCGCTGAGCCCTGCGGGGAGGTTTGGGAAGATTTGGGAAATGTCAGGAACCCCCTTCGGGAACCCCCACGCRTGGACCTGAGCRAACCACGTGGCGCCGCACGCATGCGCAGTTCCGTCTCCCAGGCTCCGTTTTCCCGCCCCTTATAGCGAGCTCCACCAATAGGAAAGCGGAGGTGTGGCTGGAAGCGACCAATCAGCGCCGGGGGTGCGGCTCTGGGGGCGTGGCCGCGGGTAGCGATGGAGTCGTCCGAGCTGTGGGTCGGGTTCGTGGGCGCCGGGCGCATGGCCGGGGGGCTCGTCCGGGGGCTGCTGCAGGCAGGTACGGGCTGGGGGGCGACAGGAGGGTCCCTGGTACACGGGCAGGGGAGGGGACATGGGGACAGTCCTGGTCTGGCGCCTCCCCGGCGTCCCTGCGCTTCCTGTGTCGCGGGGAAGTGTGGGGACATGGGGACAGCGTTGGTCTGGACGCTCCCTGCAGTCCCCACTCTGTTGTGGAGTGTGGGGACATGGGGACAGCCGCGTCCTGACCCATTCCCATGGTCCCAACCCGCTCCCGGATCCCTGTCCTCCAGTGTGGGGACACGGGGACAGCCGTGTCCTGGCCCATTCTCAAGGTCCCAGCCCGCCCCCGGGTCCCTGTGCTTTATTGGAGGGACATGGGGACAGCCCTGTCCTGGCCTATTCCCAAGGTCCCAGCCCTTCCCTGGGTTCCTGTCCTGCCTGGGACATGGGGACAGCCCTTTCCTGCCGCTCTCTCCAGGGGACCCTGCCCTGCCTGGTGTCCCTGTCCCACAGATCARTGTGGGGACATAGGGACAGCCTTGTCCTATTCTATTCTCCAGGGGTTCCTGTCTCACGGATCAGTGTGGGGTCATGGGGACAGCCCTGTCCTATTCCACTCTCCTGGGGTTCCTGTCTCACAGATCAGTGTGGGGACATGGGGACAGCCTTGTCCTATTCCATTCTCCAGGGGTTCCTGTGCCACAGATCAGTGTGGGGACATGGGGACAGCCCTGTCCTATTCCATTCTCCAGGGGTTCCTGTGCCACAGATCAGTGTGGGGACATGGGGACAGCCCTGTCCTACTCCACTCTCCTGGGGTTCCTGTCCCACAGATCAGTGTGGGGACATAGGGACAGTCCTGCTCTGTCCTACTCCTCTGAGTTCCCAGCCCTCTCCTGAATCCTTATCCTATAAACTGATGTGGGGACATGGGGATGTCCCTGTCCCAACAGATAGTCAGGGCACAGCCCTGTCCCTGCTCCTCATGTGTCTCAGATTGTCCCCATCCCATAGTTCAGCACGGGGCCGTCCTGCCCATTTGGGGTCACCTCCACCGTCACTTTACCATGGCACAAGTGGGYACCCAGAGCCGTCCCCATGGCTCCCCATATTCCAGCAACACCATCAGGATCCATCCCCAGCTCTCTTTGTCCCCCAGTGGGATCGTGCTGGGGTTGGAGGAATCACRTTCCAGTGGAGATTGGGGTGTCTGGGCTGTGCTGGGGTGTCCCCCCCACTCTGGAGCCACCCTGGCCACTCACCCCATTCCCCCTGTTCCCCAAGGGAAGGTTCCAGCCAGCAACATCCTGGCCAGCGCTCCCTCGGACAAAAACCTGGATGCTTGGCGGGTGAGTGGGGCTGGGGGGTGGGAGATGTTGGGGTGCCCCTCCCTGTGGGGTCAGAGTACCCTTTCCCCATTTGRCTCATCCTTCCCAGGTCTGGGTGAGATCCAGGCAGAGCTTTGGTGGCTTTGTGGCCAGAGCAGGTCCCCAAGCCTTGTCCCTGCCTCTGGATGTGCTTTTACCATGGAGGTGCTGTTTTTGGGGGTGCTGATTTTGGGGGTGACCCCTCTCCCTGTCCCCGGGCAGGAATTGGGCTGCCGGACCACACACTGCAACCTGGAAGTGGTGCACAGGAGCACCCTGGTCTTCCTGGCCACCAAACCCCACATCCTGCCGGCTGTCCTGGAGGAGATCCGTCCTGCTGTGGACTCCCACCATATCGTGGTGTCGCTGGTGGCCGGTGTCACCATCCAGACACTGCAGCGGGTGAGCCTCCTCCTTTTCCTTTTTCTTTTCTCTTTTCTTTTCTTTTCTTTTCTTTTCTTTTCTTTTCTTTTCTTTTCTTTTCTTTTCTTTTCTTTTCTTTTCTTTTCTTTTCTTTTCTTTTCTTT
>NW_026623932.1:249699-277111 GCF_030028575.1 Malurus melanocephalus | reverse complement strand
TTTTTCCTCTTCCTTCTCCTCTTCCTTCTTTTTCCTCTCACTTCTCCTCTCCTTTCTATTTCCTCCTCCTCTTCTACCTCCTCCTTTTCTCCTCCATTCTTTTTCCTCGCCCTCCTTCTCCTTTTCCCTCCTCTCATTCTCTTTCTCCCCTTCTCCTTTTCATCCTTCTCTTCCTCTTCCTCCTCTCATTCTTCTCTTCTTCCTTTTCTCCTCCTCCTCCTCCTCCATTTGCACCCAGGCCCATGAAGGACACTCCACTGTGGCCTTGTCCCCTCCTGGCTTCACCTCCAGCTCCCTCCCCGTGCTCCTGGCTTCTCCACCAGCCTGAAGGGTGACACCCACCGGTGTCTCAGGTCACCCTTGGGTACTTCCCAGGGCTGGCACCCYCTCTCCCATCCCCATCTTTTCCCAGCTCCTCCCACCCTGGACCAAAGTGCTGCGGATCATGCCCAACCTGCCCTGCGTGGTGCAGGCAGGGGCCATGGTCTTCTCCCGGGGCAGCAACGCGGGTGACGACGAAGCCGCGCTCCTCAAGAGCCTCCTGTCCTCCTGCGGCCTCTGCGAGGAGGTTCCCGAATCTTACATCGACATCCACACCGGGCTCAGCGGCAGCGGCGTGGCCTACGTAAGCCAGCGGGATGCTGTGTTGGGATTTGGGATCCCCTGTTGCTCCAGGCTCACCCTGGATGTCCCTCTCTCCCCAGGTGTACCTGTTTGCCGAGGCGCTGGCCGAGGGCGCGGTGAARATGGGAATGCCGGGCGCCTTGGCCAGCAAGATCGCGGCGCAGACGCTGCTGGTGAGTCCCGGGGACACCCCGGCATCGCTTCCTTCCCCTCCTGTCCCTGAGCATTGCTTCCTTCCCCTCCTATCCCTGGGCTCTGCTGTTGCCTCTTGGCTGGTTTAGAATTTTGGGTGCATGGAGCGGAGGGGATAAAAGGGTTTTACATTGGTATTTTAATAGGATTGTAGGGRCACAGCTCTTCAAGCTGAGATTCATCCCCCATATAACAATTTTTTATAGACCTCACAAATTAGCATATCTGTCTAGAATGCCCTGATAAGAAACTTAATAATTGAAGTAATGTCCCCTTACTCTAAAGAATCCCTGCCCCAGGTGAGGCCAGAGCCCAGTTTACACAATATGTTCCAGAAAGAAGTTTTGAGATAGCCCAGAGCTCACCAGCCTCCTACTGAGGGTGTTTGGTCTTTCTGCCCAGCAGAACCCTAAAACTGAGCTGGAATATCAGGCTACAAAAATTACAAGTGTGCAGGCTAAGGGTGCAAGGAATACATAAAGAGTACAGAAAATACCTAAAAGAGTATTTAAAATATATAAAAGCATATAAACAGAAAAGGCAAAAATCATCAGGCATCACCACAACATCCCTTGGGATGAGGGAGGAGGTGCTGGATGCTGCTCTGCCTCAGTTTCCCCTCTTGGAAGCAAAAATGAGGCCCCAGAAGGGCGACAGACATGGTGGTGGGACAGTCCCTTGCCATGGGGGCGTTGTGATGGCGGTGCCATCCAAGAGTGGGGTTTGGGAGGTCACATCCCAGTGTCCCGTAGGGCGCGGCGAAGATGCTGCTGGAAACGGGAGAGCACCCGGCAAAGCTGCGGGGGGACGTCTGCACACCCGGGGGCACCACGATCTACGCCCTGCACCAGCTGGAGAAGGGAGCGCTCCGGGCCACTGTCATGGACGCTGTGGAGGCGGCCACCAACCGGGCCTGTGACATGGCCAAGGACTAGTGGACAAGCCCCTTTTTGGGACAGGAGGGGTGATGGGGACCAAAGCRAGCTCCTCTGAGGAATAGGGGGCAATCCTGACACCCTTGGGGTGGGAGGTGGCGTGGATATGTGTTACCTCTGCAGGGCTGGAACCAAATAAACGTGGCCAGAGCTATGGGGGTGTGGCTTTTTGTGGTCCCTTTGGTCCCAGGGGGCTGTGGAAGCCACCGTGGGGTCACTTTCCGTGGGGAGGAGACAGCCATGGTTTCCTGGGACAGTGCTGGTGCCATGCTGGCTCCGTGCTCATTGGGAGGACGTTGGTGCCATGGTCACCAAGAATGAAGCTGGTGTCCCTGTGGATGTGTGGCACTGGGGACAGGTTTTTGGGGATGGGATGACCCCAATTAGAGCCTCCTGGGGCTAGGAGAGTGGCCACATCCCTGTAGTCTGAGCCACATCTGTGAGGATTCTGCCCACATTCCAGGACGGGCAAGTGGTCAACCAGCCAAAAAAAAATCTGCCACAATCCTGTTCCTGTCACCAAGAGAATGGGATGGAAACCCAGACTTGCTCCCAACTCCGGGGACATCCAGAGGGTAGAAATTTAGTTTAATTTTTTAGGATCTAAGCCTTTTCCATGCCCTAATTAAGCTCCATTTGCCTCCCGGCACCTGCGCGGATGCAATTAGCGATGATTTGGGAACTGCTTTAAGGATGAAAAGGTTTTTTTCTGGGCAAAACAGCGCTGGTGGAAACATCTGGATGCTGAGCCCTGACTTTGGATAAGGGATGAAGTGATAGAACAAGAGGGAATGGCTTYTCACTTCCAGAGGGCAGGATTAGATGGGATATTGGGAAGGAATTCTTCCTTCTGAGGGTGGTGAGGCCCTGGAATGGAACTCCCAGAGAAGCTGTGGCTGCTCCATCCCTGGAAATGTCCAAGGCCAGGTTGGATTTGGCTCGAAACAACCTGGGATAGTGGAAGGTGTCTCTGCCCATGGCAGGGGGTTGGAATTTGATGGCCTTGCAGGTCCCTTCCAGCCCAAATTCCATGATCTGATATTCCCAGCTCCCCAAACCAGGTCAGAGACCTCCAGCCCAGCACCTTCTCCTGAGCTCCTTTAATTCACAAAATTCTGTCTGWAATCAGCCACATTCCAAGCTCCAAAATTCTTTTGTGGGGCGATTTTTTTGGTGCAAAAGATGATAAAAATAAACAGAAACATTGTTTTATAGGATTACAACCCATTGGTCTGGAAAAGACCACATTGAGAAGACATAACCCCATGAAAGTCCCCCTGGTGCCACCCCAAATCCCTCTGGGAGGGCTCCACATGACAGTTCACAGACAACAACCTCCAGGTGGGAATAAAAATCCATTTAATTTCCATAAACTCTGCAGTGAGGAGACAAAGACCCAACAAGTAAAAACCCCCACCCACTTGCTGACACGGGGCACGGCAGCATTGAGGAGTTAATTTTATTTTCCTCTTCCAAGAATTTGGCTAAAAACTAAAATTTCAAACAAATCAGGTCAAGAGCTGTTAAATTCCTATCAGATGCCTCCAGTATCCCAAGGCAGTGCCAGGAGCCCTCCCTGCTCCAACCTCAGCTCACTGAGATGTGTTCTCCAGCCCCGGCCACCACACAAACCCCATGGGGAACATCTCAAACCCCATACCTGGAGCCTTCAGCTTCATGAGGATGCTGGGATGATGCTACCTGGTTCAGCAGGTTTCCATGGTCCAGGTGTTCCCAGCTATGATGGAAATGAAGGTGACCCTCTCCGGGGAGCTGCAGCTTCGTGGATGCCACCCAAGTGTCCCTTTCCCAATCCAGTGCATGATGGAAGATGTCTTAAATCAGCCCCAAATCATCCTGGTTTAATAGGATTGTATTTCAGCAGTGGGAAGGGCGTTACCAGCCTCTTCTAAAGTGGAATATTTTCCCTRCAGCATCTCAGGAGCTGGATTCCAGCTAGATGTTCCCACCTCGGCCCTACTCTGAGATTTGGGGAATTTGTACATCCCCCATCATTCTGGTGACACCAAGCAGGTCCTTCTCTCACCCATTCTCCCCATAGTATTGCAGGGACAGGGCAATTTTTGGGGGCATCCACTCCCCCTCGGGCAGTGTCACTGACTAGGGGCCACATGGGATGTAAAAAATAGCACCTCCTAAATATATTTAGGTGAGGAACAACCCTGGAACTCGAGTTGTTGCACAAAAATCCCCTAAATTGTGACCCACAGACGCCTGGGCTTCCTGATCCCCAGGGAATCACAGTCACAGAGGAGTAAGGGGCATCTCCACCGCCATCTCCCTGGGACAACCTGGGTGTCCCAAGCTCTGTGGCCAACCAGGGGGTGTTGGTAGCCAAAAAGCAGGGGTTGGCTCTGCCCTAGGACTGGGGGCTGCGGCYGTGGTGCAGCCGCTGCGCCATGGAGATGAGGGAGCGGAGCTGCACCAGCTTCAGCGGCCCCACTTCCTGGGGATCCTGTCCCTCCAGCCAGCGCAGCGCCGTCTCCAGACCCTGGATGGCTTCCCGAGCCGTGGGCAGCAAAGGATCTCCTCCTTCCCCACTCCTTTTGCCACCAGCTGCTTCCTCCTCCTCCTCCTCCTCRTCCACCCCACAGCCCTCGSYGCCTTCCTCCCCAGCATCCTCCTCGCCACCATCGTCCTCCTCCACGCCTGGAGCAGCATCGTCCAAGTGCAACCAGTCGGACACTTCCTCGGGAGCCAAGCGCTTGAAGGCCAAGGCGGCCAAGTGGGTGAGGTCACTGAAGACCTTGCTGTCCCCTCCACCTTCCTCCCCTCCCGTGGCGTCCCCATGCTCCTCCTCGCCGGGCTGGGGCTCAAAGGCRGCGCGCAGCCCCAGCAGCCAGCACTTCTCGATGGATCCGGGCGGAATGAGATCCCAGGAGAGGCCAGCCAGGTACAACATGTCTTTGAGGAGGAAAGAGCGCACAAAGTCCGYGGGACCGCCTGGGCCGCCGCAGGACACGGCCAAGCGCAGCAACTCCCGCTTGTAGAGCTGCTTGAAGGCCGACACCACMCCCTGCTCCAGAGGCGCCGGGATTCGGCCTCCCGCTCCGGCCAAGCCGCTCCCGGTGGGAGCCTTGGAGAGGAAAAGCGCACGGATGGACCCATCGGGAGTTTGGAGCGGTGGGGAATCCTCAGCCCCCGATCCAGAACGGGACGGAGCGGAGCTGAGCAGCAGCACGGCCTTCTGCTGCAGGCAGCTCCGGCGCAGGTACCGCTTGACGCCCGGCACAAAGTCCTCGAAGAACCAAGCTCGCAGAAGCGCCGGCGCCAGCCGGGCCTCGGGGCTGTAGCGGTAGCAAGCCGGGAATTTCTCCTGATTGTGATGCCGGAGGCTGGCGGGATCGCGGAGAGCCCCGACCACCAAGGGCTTGAGTTTGTGGGAGCCGGTCAAGTTGGCAGCCAGCAGCACGGTGACGCGCTCGCCACGGGCCGGACGCCGCCTCGCCGTGATGCTGGCACCGGGCAGAAGCTTCCAGAAGAGCCTGGTGATGTTGGCGTTGTAGATCTGCTCGTCCCCGTAGCCGCCGGCGTCGGGCAGGACCTCAGCGCGGGCGGCCGGAGCKCGCTCGGGCTCGGCGGGGAGGCCGCCCTCACCGTAGATGCGTTGGCTGGAGATGCCGTGGCGCTTCTGCCACCGCCAGAACCAGCCGTGGCTCGCCTTGAAGGTGCATTCGGGCCCGTAGATCTGCCGGGCGAAGGCTTCCGCCTGCGCYTGGATGAGGGGTCCGGAGAGCGGGACGCCGTGCTGGCGCAGGGCGAGGAACCAGGCGTAGACGGCTCGGTCGATCTCCTCCTCGTTGGCCAAGCGCATCTTCTTGCGCTGGGTGCCCACCTCGCCGCCGAGCTGCTCCAGGAACCAGCGGAGCTTCGCCTCGTCCTTCAGCCACCCCCTGAGCGTGCCCCCCGGCACCCCGAAAGCCCGGCACACCGACGCCTGGCGCTCGCCCTTCTTCACCCTCTCGATGGCCTGGAGCTTGTCCTTGATGGAGTAGGCGCGGCGAAGCGACATCTTCACCGACACCCCCCCGGGTGATGCGCTGCTGCCTCCACCTCCTCCTCCGGCTGCCCGCCGCCCTCCCGCCATTCCCCCGCCCTCCTCCGGCTCCCCCCCGGGCATGGGGCGACCCCCACATCCATGGGAATGGGGGGCGCGTTATAACCGGGGAGGGATGCGGGGATGGGGTGGGGGGGGGCGCGGCGGCGCCTTTGTCTCCGCTCCGGTCCCCCGCATGCGCGCACCCCCTCACAGCCACTAAGTTGTGCCTCTAACCCCCCCTTTTTCTCTCCAAGTTGAATTCTTCCTCCTAGCTCCACCAGCGCTTGCGGGTTGTACCACGCTGCGTAAAAGGGGGTAAGCGCCACCGCGCAGTCCCCCCGCCTCACGCCGCTTTTCCTCCTGAGCTGTTCCACTTGTCTTTCACGGGAGGGAGAAGCGATGCGCGGTGGGAGACAACGCGCCGCATGCACACCGCAGGGTCCTCCCTCTCCCCGTAACTCCCTCCATAAAATTTAGGGGAACATCCCCGGGGAGGGAGGGAAGCGGCGCGGGAGACACAGCGAGGTGGCGCACCCCCCTTTTTCCAGAGTGGTACAACCCACGGGCGCTGGCGGAGGCACGAGGACGAATCCAACTTGTCAATAAAAAGGGGGGGCACGTCACAACCTAATAGCTACGGGGGTGGTTCGCGCATCTCGCTTTCACTCCTCGTGATGTCCCACACGTYCCTTTTGTTGTGAGAGCGGGACAGGCTCTGCTCTGTGCGTGCGACACGTTGTCTCTCCACAGCATACCCCCTATGCCACCCCCCAGGCGCCACGTGTGGTACGCGCCGCCCCCATAAGCCTCCGCGCGGCGCACGCCGCCCTCCTTTATCCCGGCGGCGGCCAAAGGGAGCTGAGGGGCTTTCAGGGGTCAACGCGGCTGGTGAGTCATGGTTTCCAGCCGTTTCCAGCTCCTAGGAACGCTTATGCCCCCACTTAGGGTCYTTTATTTCCCTCCCTGAGGCTCGGTAGTGGGAGTTTTGGGGGTTTCCAGAGCGTCCTTTACACCTCTGGGGCGGGAGGTGGGGGGCCCCTGATGATATTTGGGGGAAAGGTGCTCAGAGGGCCCTTCACGGTCTGTCAGGTCCCTTTGTCATCTCAGAATCTCCAAGAAGGATATTGTCATTACCTCCTTTATTCTGTTTAGGGCACTTTTCCTATGGAAAGAGGGATTTGGGGATCCCCTCGTTGGGAATGGGGCTCCTTCCCTTACAGGGGTGAAAAAGGGAGAATTGCGGGGGGCTCCCCTTTTATGTAGGGGTCTCTCACACTGTTAAAACCTCAAGGAAGAGAATTTGGGGGATTCCTCCATTCCCTGTGGGGTCCTTTCCATGCCCCCAGAGTTCTGAAGGAAAGGATTTCAGGTGCCCTTGGTTTTTGGGATAACTTTACCCCACTTGAAGTCCCAGAGAGTAGTGTGGCAAATTCTCCAAAGTCTTTGATCCCTTTTCCCTGAGTAGGTCTGGCAAGGGGGTCATGGGGGAAGGGGTCCTGAAGGAAAGAATTTGTTGCCTTTGTTTTTTTTTTTGATTACTTTCCCCACTTAAAATCCTAGGGAGTGTTGTAGTGACACTTTCCCTCCCAATGTTTTAGGTTCCTTTTTGCTTAATTAAGGACTATGTGTAAGCCCCCTTCACATTCTCTGTGGGGTCTCTCATCCCCTCATACCCCAAAAAGGAGGATGTGGGATATCCCTTTCATTATCTGGGAGATCCCTTTCCCCCTACCAGGCACAGAAAAGGGGGGATTTTAGGATTTTCCCTATTTTGGGGTCTCTTTCCTTTCCCAGAATTTAGGAACTCCCTGTTACAGGTAAGGGGTGGGTGGGCTTGTGCTGGGGATCTCATTAAACCTGTGTGGTTTTCCACGGCTTGTGGGGACATATTCCCTGTTTTTTTTGAAATATTCCTGATAAAGCCTCACTTCTTCAAGTCTGGATTGGGTGGGAGGGAAGGGGCTCAGTGTTATTCCTGCCCTGGTAGGGAAGGGAATTTAGGGGTCCCGCACATCTCCAGCTGCTCCAGCTGCTTTGAGGATCTGCTCCTCCCCCCATTTCTTGGATTTTTTGTCCAGTCACTTGCTGCAAAGGGAAACTGGAGCTGCTGCSGTGTCCTGGCACGGAGCAGCTGATCCATCCCATATCCCAGCCCCCTTGGCTGCCTTTCCAAACTTATCCTAGAGCTGGGAGCTGTGGAAAATCAGCTCCTGCAGGTGCACCTGGGCTCTGCTTATCTCACCTGTCCCTCTTTTCCTTGTGTTTCTGTTCCCAAGCTTCCCTAACCTTGGAGGGGCTTGKCCTCTCCCTGTTTTTTGTCTCCATGCTCCAGCGGGAGGATCCATTTCCAAACTATTTTGGGAACAAGCAGAGCCTGCTGTTGTGTTCCATGAGGTTTTTGAAGGATTAAATCCCTCACTAAACTTGCTGAGGCTGCCACACTGGTGTTCCCAGAAATCCCATATGGATTTGTTCTGTCGCATCCAGGTCACTGATGATTTGGAATTGATTTGGATCCTGATGATCACAATCCTTAGGGAGGAGAAATTCCCTTTTCCTGAGCTGTCTGGCTGTAATTTTTATCTTTTCCAGGTGTCCCATTTCTCCCTGACCTTCAGGTAGGACTTCTCCTCACCTGAGCTGTTAATTTCCAACTTTTTTTTTTTTTTCCTATTTCTCCTGAAGGTGACACGTTCCCTGTCTTTCCCTACTGCTGATTTCCCATATTATGAATCATCTTCTTAGGAATCAGCAGCTGGGAGCAGAAAGTTGTGTTTTTAGGTGATCAAAGGTGGGAATTGTTGTGYTTTTTTGGAATGTGGAGCTTTTGGAATGTGTCACAGGTAAAAATGGCAATTTTGGATGGAAAATGTCGGAAGGTGATGGTTTGTGTGCTTAAAATCCCTTTTTCTCAGGTTCCTCCAGGCAAACTGATGGACACAGAAGACAAATCACTTTTTTCCCSAATTTTTCCTTGTTTAGAAGTTTTATTTTCTTGTWAATCYGGGGTTTATTAGGACTAAACATAARGTTTGACTGCTTATGGAAACAAAAAGGTGCTGCAGGAATGTTTGGAATCATTTTAGTGTTAAATCACCCAAAAATTGTGATCCTGAGTTTCACCAACACATGCCAAGAYTGGGATGGCAGGTTGGAAATTCTCAGGCTGTCAGGATGGGAAAATCCTTTTGGATAACATAATAATGCTCTTTTCCTTGTTATTTAAAATGAAAATTGAATGGTTTTCCGCAGTGTTGGTTCACAAACTTCATGCAGTTCTGGAAAGTTCATCAGCACTAAACTTAATTGAATATGTTAATTAATTAATCTATTATTAATTATTAATTAAATTACTTGGCTGAGGAGCTGTTGCATCTGTAGAAATTCGAATTTGTCTCTAATTTTATCCTGGTTTTTTTAATGCTGTCATAGGAGCTAAAAAAGTAAGTATCCTCTAATTRTTGTGTGGCTTTTTGGGAATTCTGGGAAATTTAGGGATATTAACATTGTTGGGATATTTATTAGAGAAATTATTGCAGTTTTTGTGGAAATAATTAATTTCAAAGGGTTTTTTAAATTAACTTCAGCTCTGTCACAAAAGTTCTTTTTTTTGTTCTTGATTGGAGTTAATCTCCTTGTAATTCTTGACTATAGAATCCCTGTGAAATTCCTACTCCATAATTCACCTTATCCTTGGGGGCTGCAATTCCAGTGCTTGGAACTGCTTCAAAACTGGAGCAAAATTATCTTTTGAGAAAAAAAATTATATATTAAATAACTGGAAAAAATATTAATTTTTTGATTTAATTTAAAAAATTTAAAAAATTTGATTTAAAAAAAAAACTTAAATGTGAGAAGATTTTTTTATGCAAAATCTCTCAGAATTAAAAGAAAAAAAATCCCACCAGTTTTAGGAGCTTTTTTTGAAAATTCATCTCTAATTAAAAAGGGAGAATAAATAATTTTAAAATGTAATAAACCCCATATTTTTTGGGGTTTTTTTTGGTGCAAAATCCCTCATAGCCAAAGGAAAAAAACCCATAAATATCAACTTTTTACATCTACAGGAGGTTCTTTTTGAGGCAGTTAGAGTAATAGAGGATTCCCATTGAAGTATCCCATTTTTCATTGAGATRACTCACAGAAATGGGAATTTTGGGACAAGCAGATCATGTCAGAAATGCAGAAATTGGTCAGAAAATGCAGAAATGGGTTTTTCTGCTTAAAATTCTCAATTTCTGCTAAAATTTTCAATTTATTTTCCTGCCGATGCGGTTTTGGTGGGGATTTTTTGCTTTTTCATGGATTTTGGGCTGCACTATTCCCGGGCTGCTGCTCTTTGGGAATATGTGGAAGGGAATTAGTGCACAATGCATGGAATTTATGTAATTTAATCCTTTTCTAGTCTGGCAAATTAACATTTAGTGGGAAAATTGCTTTATTCTAATTAAATTTGAATTAATTTCAATTATTTGCATTTATTACTGTATATTTGTTTTTTATTATTTTATTATTTTTTTTCTGTAGTTAAATTTATTTCTACTTCAAGGTCCTAACAAGAATTTATTGCTTTTAAAATACAAGAGAAAAACACTAAATAAATGGAAAAATTCAAAATAAGCTTCAATTTTAAGCTTTTTTTTTTAAATTCTGAAGTGTAAACTTTCAATTTTTAAGCATTTTTAGCTGAATCAAAGTTTCACAGCTACAGGAAAAAAAGAAAATTTTCTTTTGCCATTCCTAAAAATGGGATAATTGGAATATAATATTTAATATTTTAAACTGTAAATTTGAATTTTAAAAGGTAAAAATTGAATATATTAATATATAAGTTCCTACTGACATATTCAAGAAGCAAAAATAATGTATATATAAAATTTAAATTCAACTTTAAACTTAAATGAAAACAATAAAATTTAAGTTGTATTTTARATATAAATTAAAAGCCTTAAATTTTCAACTGATACTTAAAATTAAAATTTTGAGTCAGGTCTTGAGCCTGTGGCTTCCAAAATCTTCCATGGACTCTTGGAATTACAAACGTTTGAAGATATTTCAGCTGTCTGGGAATTTTATTTGTCAGTGTGCCACAGATAAATTTGTATTAATTGAATTAATTGCTGAATTAGTTTAATTTGCCAGTAACTGAGATTTCTTTTCAGAATTAAATCCCAGTTTTTCCTGAGCTTTGTTTTAGTAGGAAAAGCCAACCAGGAGTAAGCAAYAACCTCAAAACACTCAAAAATTGGAGCCAGTTTTCCCAAAATTTTGCCTAATTGSAAGTAACTAACAAATAATTAATGACTAATCCACTAACTTGGAATAATGTAATTCCCAAGGATTTGAACAAAATTCTGTGGGTTTTTTTCCTGCCTGTTGCCTTAAAATTTGRAATAATGGGGAGAATTCTTGGCACAACAGCAGGAATATTTTAGGAGGAAAGTGGTTTTGAATTCCTTGGAATTCAAATTGATACCGAAAGGGAAAAAGTGAATATTGGAGCTYTTTCCCGGGAATATTAAATGGATAAAAATCTCCTGCATGCCCTTTTCTTTGCTTTGCTGCCACTACATTGTTGTGCTTATCTCTTAATGCTGCCGATTTTTTGGGAAGATGAGGACACGGAAAACTCCCTGCTCCGCGGACAAAGTTTGGCTGGAAAAGCACAGACACGACGAGGCCGAGCCGCTCCAGCCGGAGCGGGAAGCGCCGGAGCCCGAGGCCATCAACGGGATCTGCCACGAGGATTCCATCGAGGGGGAATTCAAGGGGGACCTGAAAAAGCCCAGGAATGGCAAGAAGCAGCGGAAACGGAAGCGCTCCCCGAAACCCAAGGCTCAGGATTCCAAGCTGGACGCGGTCCTGGCGGGAATGTCAGCCGAGCACGTGTGGTTCGACAAGCCCTTGTATGACCGYGCTGAGAACGCCTACAGGAAAAAATTAGCGGATTCCCAGAGTCAGGAATCACCTGAGACTGGACAAATGGCTCAGGAGTCCCCCACGGTGTCCAGGTCAAAACCCAGCCAAGATATTCCCAAGCTAAGGATGCCCCCAGCGTGTTCCCATGGGAACCTGGCCGCCTGTCACCACGTTGTCCAAGGGGTTTGGATCAACAAGCTTGACTTTGATAAGGCCGAGGGGGCGTTCATGGAAAAATCTCAGTTTTTCCTTCCTCCCAACGTCCTGGCCRTCCCATCCGTGTGGGCAAATTCCAGGCTGGGAACACCGGATGAGGGCTACGTCACGGCCCTGCCCACTCCTGCCACGCCAGGCTTGGCTCCTGGCGTTCCCAACTCTCCTGTGGCCTCCATTCCCAGTTTRCCCAGCTCCCAACAGCAGACGGTCAATGGGAAGCCACAGATTTCCAACTGGGAAGCTCTGGCATCCGAGGTGTGGCTGGAAAAACCTCTCTACGATGATGCCGAGAAGAATTTTTAYGAGAAGATGTTGGACGGACACCCCTCAGATAAAATCCAACGGCGGCAACGTGGCTGCCCGGAAACATCCAAGAACCACAACGTTGGGAAGCAAACGGGAATTGCCATCGCCAACCCTCAGCTTCCTGGTGCTCCCAAGGAAAATCCCACCTCCTTTTTCCTGCACAAGGACAGCGAATCTGTGTGGCTGAATAAGGTGACCTACGACAGGGCTGAATCCCGGTATTTTGCCCTSCAAGTGGCCAGAGCAGCAGAGAACACAGGGATCCAGGAATCTGCTGCAGGAAATCCCTCCCATCCAGCTGCTCCGAGCATCCCTGCTCCAGAAATGAAGTAGGAGAAGTTTCTTTGGGGGGTAATGCCCATGCAAACAAATGGCCGGGTCAGGATTGAGCCGGAAGGAATTTGCATGTGGAGAAGACCGGGTGGACTTGGAGATGTTCCTGGCGGGCAGGGAGCTGGGGGGGAAATCCTTCAAGGAATTCCCTTTCTCCTGAGGAATTCTGGTTGCTAAAAGCTGTGTTTGTGTGGAGTCAGAGGTGAAATGTTTAAAAGCAGGGCTGGGAAGTGAGCTCAGTATCCCCTTTTTGCATGGATACAGCACCATCCTCCTTTCCACACTCCTATTCCATAGAAAAATCAGGATTATAACCAGCTCAAGGTTTGGAGATGGCTGGAATACAATTTAGGGAATCACTCCACTGGGAGCATGTGCTGTAGTTTGGTTTTTTGAAGTAATTTATGTCCAATCTGGTAATTTTTGGAATGYCCTGAGTTCATTCCAAAGGCTTAGATGTGTGCAGAGCTAAGGTAGAGRCTGATATTACTGGAAAAAAAGACTCTTGGGGCATCAGTCCTTATTCCTGACACTTCTGATCCATGAGTTTTGTTGGGATTTGTTGGAAATGTTTTAGGATCTTTATATCAAAGGATATATCAGGCATTTAGAAGATTCTACTTGGGTCCTGCTTGGGATAATTTTCTCTTTAGCTGGTCAGAACTGGATATTTGGGAAAATCTATTTGTCTGTTTAAAAATGTGGGATAAATTAGTCTATATTTGGGATTTTCTGTGAGTGATCCTGGTTGGAATTCCAGCAAGTCCTGGAGGTTTGGGTGTGGAGAGTGGTTTTGGTGCAGGTCCCGTGTCTGGTGGCTTCTGGTCTCTTCCAAGTGCATGGATGAGATAAGAATGGATTTGATTTCAGGAAAACMATCTTTGACTTCTGTGGAAGTGTTTTATAGAAAGTTGTGGGATTTAGGATGATAAGGAACAGGTTTGTGGAGCCTGCTCCAGTTGTGGTTTCCTTGTTCTGCTCTATCCCTGCTCTCCACCTCCTAAACTTCTGCTGGCTCTGTCCCTGTCCCCTGGCTGGAATTAAGGGCATTTCCTATTTTCCTCTTCYGAGGGCTCCTTTTCCCTTCAAATTAAGTGTTTAATCCACTTTTGGATGCTGCTCCATAGAAATCTCCCGTTTCCCTGCAGGATTTGGGGTGTTTTGTGTTGTTTTTTTTCATGTAGTGACAGGTCTGTCCCTTCCAAATGTAGTATTGCTGATTTTTGTCMCAGGTTTCCCAGAGAAATTGTGGATGCCTCATCCCTAGAAGTATCCAAGGCCTGGCTGGATGAAGCCTAGAGCAACCTGGGATAGTGGAAGGTGTCCCATGGCAGAGGGTTGGAACTAAATAATCTTTTTGGTCTTTTCCAACCCAAACCACTCCATATATTTCTATTCCCTTTTTATTTTTTTAACACAAGACATTTTCCTTAACATAAACTAGAAAATYCTGGTGTATTTTTTGTGGAAAAAGATCAGGATCAGCTGATTCATCCCATCCCCACTCCATGTCCAGGTCAGGCAGGTGGGTGATTAATCTGTCCTGGTTTTTTAAGAGGATCCTGGATACTTAAATCCGCAGCCAAGCCGAGCTGCAGACACAGGAACCACTCCTGACGAGCTGTTAACCTTCAATCCTTGCAGGAATTCACTTTCTGTGGATATTTTTTTCCCCCTTTTTCCAGGAAAATGGCTGTGGATTACTTCCTGCAYGACAAGATCTGGTTTGAGAAGTACAAGTACGACGACGCCGAGCGMAGGTTCTACGAGCAGATGAATGGCCCCATGGGTGGCTCCTCCCGCCAGCAGGTAATTCCCATTCCCAGGAATTCCAGAGTAAGTCAGAGGACATGATCCATCTGGATTTTTGTGGGRTTTCCGCTCTCRGTGCTRSKTTTTTTCCAAGTCTTTCTGGAGCTYTCTAAGCTGACCTGTTTAAGACACWTTTKGTTGGTTTTGGGTTTTTTTTTTTCTCACCATTTTCTGTGGAATCTGAAGGATTTGATCCCAAGAAMCAGGGAGATCAGGTGCCCTTTTAAMAGGTGARCCACTCSCAGCTTCCAGCAGTTATCCTTAATTTTTCCAGGCTGCTGTGATCTGGGATCTCTGGGGGCACAGTTGGAGTTGGAAATCCCAAAATCCCCGATTTTATTGGCAAAGAGTTACACTGTCCCCCTTCATCGAGGACAAAAATGCTTCTTTGCTTCCATTTTGGAGCAGCAAAGCTTTCCTTTGGGATATTCCAAGGGAATACACATGATCTGAAGTTTCAAGAGAGGCACCACAGCTCCAAAGATTTTTTTTTTTTTTGGATTTTTTATCCCTCTTTGTACCCCTGGAAATATTCCAGGTGTTCCAGTGGAAGACTGTCGTGGTACCGGTGAGTTGGGAAGGGGAAGGTGGAGGGGGAAGCATGATCCTGCTAAGCTCAAGTACTTCCAGCTTCARTATTATCCCAAAATTATTCCTGTTTTGAGGTTCAGAGCTTTCCTAACCTCTTCCTGCTCTTACCTGCTTGTGCCTTTGGAATGATGTGTGTTCAGTGCCTTTTTCCAAGTGTTTATGGGGAAGCTTTTTGCTTAAATAATAACTTTAGGGCACRTTCTGGCTATTCCTGCTGCCCATCGTGGCTTAGGAGGTGGCACAGCACCTGGGAGATGGGAATAATAAAAATTGGAACCTCTGGGTGAGTGCTGGAAGTAGATTTTGGAGTGGAAACCTCTTAGGACGGTTCAGCTATTTCAAGGCACATCAGAAACTTCAGTGAAGGAATTTGGCCTGGGAGAGGTGGTTTGAAGGATCTTTGGAGATCCTGCAGCAGTTTATCAGCCACTTCCCCCACAAAACAAAATCCCTACGTTCCTTAAAACCTTCTTGGAAGCAGCAGGAATTGGGGCCCACCTGGATGTGTCCAGGYTGTTCCTCCTTTATTTTCTGTTTAACTCAGGGATTTGGGGGCTCGTGGGAAGTTTCACGTCTCGGATCTTGCTGGTGGGGGTTGCAGTCTGGGAAAGGCAAGGAATGACTGGATCATGGAAGCTGAATTTCCAGGGAAGGGAATTTTGAAATCCAGGCTAAGGCATGGCAGCAGGAGCATAGGGAAAAAATTCATGGTGTTCTAGGTCACACCTCTGGATAGAGCACTGGAGTCAGGGTTGTCCCTTCCTGCCTGAACTTAGGTGATATTGTGGAAAAAAACTGCCTGAGGCTGGATTTTTAAGGAGTTCTGGAGTCACTCCAACCCTCTGGCAGTTTCCCAAACCTTTCAGGGTAATAACAGGGAATTTAAAAGCTCTTTGACTGGATGATCTTTCTGGACACGTGACCAGGGATTGCAGTCGGTGCCGCCCGATTTAGTCCCCAGTCCTTGCAGCAGAAATTGCTGAATCATGGAAAGGACAATTCCCAATTCCCCCTCTCTCTTCCCTCCTTTCGTTGAAGTTTTTTGGGTTTTTTTTTTAACTTCCCTGCTGAATTTTTTTCCATGTTTTAATATTTTTTCTTAAAAAGAAAATCTTGGTTCTTTCTGCACTGTTTGCAGGAGAACGGAGCCAGCACGATCCTCCGCGACATTGCCAGAGCCAGGGAGAATATCCAGAAATCGCTGGCCGGAGTGAGTACCCAAGCTCTCACCAGCTGGCTGCCTGCATCCATTTTTTTTACGGAATTCTAATCCCATAGATTGTTTGGCTTCTTGRTTGGAAGTTAGAGGAGAAGACCAAGGTGTGCAGCGCCGTGTCCCACCAGCTCCGTCCCATCCCGACGTGCTGCTCGCCTGCAGTGCTGCCAAAACTGGATTTGGGTTAAAAGAATTCCTTCAATTGGGCTTTTCCTTCCTTTTCTTTTTTTTTTTTTTTTTTCCTGGTGGGATGTTCCCATGGGTCTTAATTAACAGGTTCCAACTCGCTGAGTAGCGAAGCACTGGAGTGCGTGGCTCTTTTTTTGGGATACGCTGGGCTGCCACCTTCTCTTCCCTGTTTTGCTTCCAGTTTAGGGTATGTGCAAAAAAACCCAGTGTTTTCCATCTGCTGCATCCAGGGAATTCAGCTTGGCTACAAGCTCTGAGGCTGGAGCATCSTGTAGGAGCTCAGGAATATCCCTTGTGGAGGTGTTTTTGTGCTGAGTGCAGAAAAGAGTGTTAAAAATCTTTATTTTTGTAAAAGGAAGTTTAAAATATTAATGAGTGGAGTGGTTTTATGGGAAAGGAAAATCCATAGAATATAGCCCAGGTGTTTTGATTTACTACTACTGCAGTGGGACCCCAAAGGAATCCAACCATGATTTGGCCTCATAAATCCCTCTTGGAATGTTTAACATCCTCAATTTCCATCTTGATTAGTCCAATATCAGGGAACAAGGAATTCCCATTTTCCCAAGGGAARAGCCAAAGGAATTCCCATTTCTTTGAGTGATCCCATGGGAAAAWGGGATACTTTAGTGGGAATCTTCTRCTATTGCAATTGCTTCAACAAAAACTTTTTGTAAGTATAAAAAGTTGAAATTTATGTTTTTTTTTAATTTGATTGAGGGATTTTGCACCAACCCCCCCCTAAAATCTATTTATTATGTTTTTAAGTTATTTATTCTCCCYTTTTAATTAGAGGTGAATTTTTACTAAAAAAACAATTACAATTTATGGGAATTTTTTTTAATTCTGAGAGATTTTGCACAATCTCCTAACTTTTAATTTTTTTCAACTAAATTTATAATTCGACTTTTTAAAATTAAATTTAAAAAAGGGGACTATTCCATGTTTCTCCTTACACGAGGAGAAATGCACCAGACATTTCAGGTGGATATGAAGRAGTCAGGATTTCAGCCAACAGCTTAAGGAAAATTTTCCTGAACTGGTTCATTTTATAAGGAAAAAATAYGGATAAAGGAGGCCCCCATCCCAAACAGGGTCAAAGAACTCTGCACAAAAATTCCTTTGGGAAGAGCTTTTGGAGCTTGGCAAGGCTGCTGCTTCCTTCAGCAGCAGAGAAAGACTGGATGTGGGGACAAGGGACAGGGAGCCTAAASCCAAATCACCTGGAAGTGCTGCACATCCTCATCTTCCAGAATGGTTTGCCAAAGATGAGGAATTTCTTTCCTGACTCCTGTTAAAGAGCTTTTTTTGGGGAAAGAATCCCTTAAGTTTGGATCACCCAGRTGCTGTAACAGGGAACTGGCAAAGCACCAGCCCAAAGGCAGGACAGGAATTTTGGGATATAAATTGTTTGCAGATGTTTATTTGGATTAGTGTTGGATGTAAAAAATTCCTTTGCTGGGTATTTTTTGTTCCTGTGGCAAGGATAGGATCTTCCATGTGACTGAAAAATAGTTGGAATAACCAGCTTTTTTAGCTTTGCATCCCTCAAACATCATTAATAACCATTATTGAATAACCAGGCTTGGCTTTAGAACATGTCTAAACTTCTGCCTTACATTCCCAAACCCCCAATTTACACTGAGTGATCCAGAGAAAAGCGGGAAAGTGTTTTTATYCCAGGATTTTTAGTCTTTCCTTCCCCCAGTTATTGTCAGGGGTCTTAAGATGTGGCAAGGGAGGAGTTGGTTGTGAGAAGATGGGAAGGTGGAAATTTAGTGCTGTTTTTCTGGGARTTTCAGAGTGGTTTCAGCAGGGTTGTGTCATAGAAAGTGGGAATGAGCACTTGGAATGGTCAAGGCCTCCGGAAAAATGGGATAAAGCTATGCCACTGGAAACATTTGTTTGCACATCCCTTTCATCCAGCTTCGCATGGTCATTCCAGCTTTAAGCAGTCTCCATTCTGGAGCTTCCCTGGATCCAGGGAGGTGATCCTGCCCTTCTCCTCAGCCCAGCTGAGGCCTCACCTGGAAAACTGGGTCCAGTTCTGGGCTCCTGAGGAAAAGAGAGGCCTGGAATGAGTCTTGGAATATGGCGAGGGTGTGGAGCTCCTTGATAATGTGGAAAAGCAGGAAGTGGAACAGGAAATTCCAGCTGAAAGTGAGGAAAAGTTTTGCTGTCTCTGATATTTAAAACATTTTAGGGAGTCAAACTTCAGGGAATAACAGATGTTTGTATCCCAAGTAGTTCAGCCTAAATCCTGTTTTGTGCCCTTCATAATTCTTAAGGGTTTGATTTATCTGGATAGTTAAATTTATATGCAGTCCTGGTGAGATTCCAGCTTTGCAGAGCACTTCAGCTGTCCAAAATATTTGGGAAGGGCTGCAGCTTGAAGGTGCAGCACAAAAATTATGGCTTAAAAAAACCCAGGATTTAAGGGCCTCATTGAAGARAGGAGTGCACAGGAAGTGAGGAAAGTGGTGCTGTGTAATTCCCCAATTTTGGAATTTTGAATTCTTGTCCTTGATAAAATTCACAGACGCTTGTGTGGAGCTGGAAGTTGGAAGAGGGAATGGTTTTTATGTGCAGGAAAGTGATGGAGGGTGCTTTCCATATTCCCAAAGCTTTGGAGCATCCTCTCCTCAGGATGGGAGAGGGAAGATCCCACAGTCTCACAAAGGCAATTTTTCCATAACTTTTGCACTTATCACAGGATTTGGAACTTGGTTGTGCCTCTTAAATTGTTTTATGGGTTTGTTTTAGATCTTTTGATTCTTTGAGCTTGGGACAGGTATCTCTTGCTCCTCCCTCCTTTTTTAAGGGCTTACTATAAACAGGGAAGAGAAATGTCCTCTCCCTRTCCTGGGATCTCYAGTCCTGGGRTCAGTTTTGGGCCCTCATGACAAGAAGGACATTGAGGGGCTGRAGCTTTTCTAGGGAAGGGAATGGATGGGGAAGGGTCTGRAGCACCAGGAGGGGATGAGAGAGMTGGAAARKCTCAGCATGGGAAAAAGGAGGCTCAGGRGGGACCTTCTGGCTGTGACAGGAAGRTGGRGCCAGGTGGGAATCAGGRGCAGGGTGAGAGRAAACCACCAGAGGGGAGGTTTAGTTGGGATATTGGGAAAATCTCTCATGGAAAAGCTGGCACAGGGGTGGAGTCCTCATCCCTGGAGGGATTTAACATCCCTGTGGATGTGGCACTCAGGGACACACTCAGGGGTGGCTTTGGAGGAATGATTGGACTCAATGGGCTCAGAGGGGTTTTCCCACCTCTGTAATTCCATGATTTTCATCCTGGGAACATCAGGCTCAGGGCATGGTGTGCTGAGCCCCCACAATGCTGCATGAGCTCCCTGCAGGCACCAAGGTTTTTATGGAGAAGATCCCAGAATTCCTGGGGGAATGTTTGTGTGCAGTGTGAGGCTGTTCCCCACCGCTCCATAACTTTTCCTTGCATGTGGATCCTTCCCTGTGCTTGAGCTTCCTCTGGAGCAGTGAAACCCTTTCCCATCTTCCCAAACCTTTTCCCCCCTCTGCAGCAGAAGACGCCTGCTCGGAGCAAGGAAGCTCCKTGTGCCCGTCCCAAGAAACAGTCGGGACGCTCCGCTGTAAGTGAGCCGTGCATGGATGGAGCCTGTGGAAAAATGGGAGAGGATTTGGTGGGAAAAGGATGGAGCAAGCTCTCCTTCCTCAGTGTTTGTTCTTTGGCACCTGTCAAAGCTCCTGGATAAACTTGGATGATGGGATCTGACAGCAGGGAGTTGTCCTGGCTCAATATCCAGGGATCTGTGCTCACCTTCCTGAGCCTGAATCCACAACAGATGTGTCAGAAATGGATTTTTTTTCCTGACGCCTTTTGGGTGAATGRCAAAGGTGCCTTTGAAATCCTCCAGCCTCATCCTTGGAAGTGTCCAAGGCCAGRYTGGACAGGGTTTGGAGCAGCCAGGGATAAGTGGATAATCCTAACCCATGGCCTGGRGTTGGATTGCATGATCCTTAAGATCCCTTCCAACCCAAACCATTCCATGATTCAGACCTTCCCTTGTACCTCACATTCTTTATCTTTTTCCTGCTTTTCCCTTCCCCCATCTGAAGTGACTGCTGAGATTCCACATTGGAATTATGTGCAAGGTGAAAGAGAATAAGTTATTCTCTCTTATATTCACTCAGAAATGACAATTCAAGGACAAATCCTGTTATTTTCTTTCCCCGTGTCGCCTGGAATTGATGGATAAGGAACCTCCTTAGCATAAAAAAAAAGTTCTTCTGTCAAAAAATACATTGAAAGCCAGAGTGGAATAATTATTCCCTTGGGATGTATTAAAGCAGGTTTCAATTGTTAGGAGAGGAATTAAAGGCTGGGCTGGGGAAGGTGCGAGTAAAAAAATCCTGGGATCTTTCCAGCTTTCCCAGTGTTACCTTAGGCAGGTCATTCCTGTCCCTCCGTGTGTTGGGAGAGGGGAGCAAGGGACTGCAAGATTTTTTTAAGGGGCTTTGTGTGAAATTTTGATACAAATTTTGTGTGGTTTTAGTGGCATTTGGGGATCTGAGAGTGGGAAAAGTGATTTTATCCTTTGCTCCTCGGTGCCAGCTGAAATTCCTTGGGATTTATTTAGTCCATGCTTCATTTTACAGAGCTGCTACATTAGTTTCTATCCTAATTTATAAAACCTTTAGAGAAAATATCCTTGGTTCTAGTTCAGCTCCTAAACTTTCTCCCTCCCTGAAGACACGACTCTGCTTTGCATCATGGAATTTTCAGGAGGAGGGGGAACAACTCACTTTCATTCTGGTTTTCCTTGTTGCAGAGCGCAAGCACATCCTCTTCTGGAGCTGCTGGCGACCAGAATGAGCTCCTATCCCGAATTTCCCACTTGGAAGTRGAAAACCAAAACCTCCGCAGTGGTGAGTGGGAGAATCCTTGWCCTGGCTGAAGAGCTGAGACAGAACTGGGAATTTGAAGTCATTTTTCCCTATTTTTCCCTCCTTTCTCCAGTTGTTGCAGATCTCCAGATGGCCATCTTCAAGCTGGAAAGCCGCCTGAACGCTCTGGAGAAATCCTCAACTTCCCACCAGCCTTCACCTGTTCCTCCWACCCAGGTGAGCCTTGGAAAAACGCTGGATTTTTCTCTAGGAATTACRATTACAGCCGGATCAAAGATCCATGTGGGCAAATGTCCTGTTTTGATCCAGTTTTCCATACAAATCACATGGGCTGGGGATTATTCCCATTCCTGACCTTTTTGGCTGCTCTGCTCCAGCTCCAGGTTGATCTTCTCCCTTTTTTTTTTTTTTACTCCTTAACACAAACTCGGTTCTGATGAAGAAAGTGGAACCATTCAGCGTTCCCTCTAAAAAAGTGGAGCTCCCGGCCAAGAAAGCTGAGCCAGCTGCTGCTGAGGAGGATGAGGACGATGACATTGACCTTTTTGGGAGCGATGATGAGGAGGAAGACCAGGAAGCTGCCAAAGTCCGGGAAGAGAGGCTCCGGCAGTACGCGGAGAAGAARGCCAAGAAGCCGGGACTCATCGCCAAGTCTTCCATCCTGCTGGATGTGAAGCCGGTGAGTGATTGGGATTGGGGAGTTCCTGAGTGAGGCTGGGAATCCTCTCACCTGCTCCTCCAAGTGGATGGAGGTGGCAGCTATGGAATTCCAAAAAAAGGGCATGGAGCGAGGTGGGATTTGTTGCCGTAAAATCCTGGAATGGTTTGGACGGATGGGACTTTAAATCCCATCTCATTCCACTAAKTAGGTTTCTCCAAGCCTCATCCAGCCTGGCCTTGGACACTTCCAGGGATGGAACAGCCACAGATTCTCTGGAAATTCTATTCCAGGRCCTCACTGCCCTTACAGGGAAAAATTTGTTCCCAAAATCCCATCTATCCCTGCCCTCTGGCAGTGGGAAGCCATTCCCCATGYCCTGTCCCTCCATCCCTTATCCAGAGTCCCTCCCCAGCTCTCCTGCAGCCCCTTTGGGTACTGGAAGGGTCTCTGAGGTCTTTCTGAAGTGCTCTCCAGCCAAGAAAAGGCAGTTGGGATGAGCTGGAACATTCCCCAAGGTGTCATGTTGCCAGCTGGATACCCCTTGGAGCTGCTGCTCATCTCCARGAAAACCCTAAAACCTCCCAAATTCCCAAATTTTCCAGTGGGAYGACGAGACTGACATGGCCAAGATGGAGGAGTGTGTCCGGTCCATCCACATGGACGGGCTGGTGTGGGGAGCCTCCAAACTGGTCCCGGTTGGATACGGCATCAAGAAACTCCAAATCCAGTGTGTGGTGGAGGATGAGAAAGTCGGGACAGACATCCTGGAGGAGGAGATCACCAAATTTGAGGACTACGTAAGTCTTGGAGCGGGATATGGGAGGAGTTGGAAAGGGACCTGTAGAAAGGGTTAACTCAGGTGTGATTTTTTTTTTTTTTTTTTTGGGAACACCTGGATGACTCCAGCTTTTGTCCCCTTCCAGGTGCAGAGCGTGGACATTGCTGCTTTTAACAAGATTTAGAAGGAAAAACTGTATCCCCCCCATCCTCTGAACCCGGAACTAATAAAGATGAACGTTGGGAGTGCACATTGGGTCATGGGGATTTTCGCTCTGGTGCAGCTTCTCCAGAGGGATATGGTGGGAGATTTTGGGATATTTAAGCAACCTGAGCTAATGGAAAGTGCCTCTGCCCATGGCAGGGGTTTGGAATGAGGGAGATTTAAGGTTTCCTTGCCCAAACCATTCCATGGTTTCCCCATCCTTCGTGAAAGGAAAAATCTTGGACGTGGACCTAAATTTTGGGGCTGGAATGAAGATCTGAGGGTGTTTCCACTCACCTTTCCTAAGGTTTAGAGACTCCAGCCACTCCCTACTAAAAAAGCAGGATGAATCACCTGGAAGCATCTAGAAATTGCTGGTTTGGGATGGATTTCACCCCTCTTTTCCCATTAATTCCCTGCCCCTTCAGCTGAGCGTGACCTAGGGAAAGGACAGGTGACATTCCTGACTTTGGGTACACAAATTCTGTCCCAGTCCCAGAGTCCAAGGTCCAYTGTCATGTGATGCCAACACCAAGGACATGGGAAGCTCCATGGGATTGTGCTGCAGGCTGTCCGTTGTCCAGGTGGGGCCAGTGTTTGTCACACCTGGGTCCTGCCACCCCTAGAGCAGTGCGGGGAGAGTCACTTGTCCCCTGTGCTGCCACCCTGAGTTCCTGGTGCTGCTGGCACAGCTGGTGCCAAGTGTGTGTCCCTCCCTGTGCTGCCATCGCTGGTATCCTGTGTCCACCATGAGCCACCATCCTTGTCCCCTCTGCTGCCATGGTGTCACAGCCCGTGTGACACCATTCCTGTGTTTCCCGTCCTCTGTGTCCCCTCTGTCCCTGTGGTCCATGTCCCCTGTGTCACGATCCATCCGTGTGTCCCATGAGTTGCCATCCCATGCGTTCTGTGTGCAGTCAACCCTATCCCTTCTCTCTCCCCGTGTGCTGCCATCCCTGTGTCACCCATGTCCCCTGTGTGCCCTCTGTCCCCTGTGCTGCCATCTGCATGGCCCCTGTGCTGTCACACCCCTGTCCCTATAAACCGTGTGCTGCCATCCCCTGTCCCTTCTGTGCCACCATCCCCATGTCTGTCGCCATCCCAATGTCACTTGTGTGTTGCTATCCCTGTCCCGTGTGTCACCATCTCTGTGTCCCCAATGTGCTGCCCTGTCCCTGTGTGTCCCCCATGTCCAACTATCCCTGTATCCCCTCTCTGCTGCCATCCCTGCGCCACGTGTTCAATGTCCGCTGCCACCCGCGTCTCCAGCTGTGTCGCCAACCCTGTCCCGTGTCCCTCTGTGCTGCCATCCCTGGTGTCCCTCATCCCCCGTGTCACCCCTCCACCCCGTGCTTCCGCATCCCTCCCTTTCCCCCGCTCCTCCCCCGCCCCTCCCCATGTCCCCTCCCCTGTCCCCGTGTCCCCGCCCCGCCATGGCGCCGCTGGCGGACCTGTACCAGGTGTCCATGGCCTACGGACACTGGCGGGCGGGGCGACACCGTGCCCCGGCCGCCGCCGAGCTCTTCTTCCGCCGCCCTCCCTTCCGCGGCTCCTTCGCGCTCGGGGCCGGCCTGGCCGAGGGGCTGCGGGGGCTCCGAGCCTTCCGCTTCTCWGCTGCCGGTGCGTGGGGACAGCGGGAGACAAGAGGGGGACACGGGGGGGAGAGGCAGAGGAGGGGATGGGAAAGATTTTTGGGAACGGAGTGGTCCCAAACGGGACTTTGGAGGGACGGGAACAACTCCAGGGGGCAGGGCGGGACCGGGGAGAGGCTGAGGAAGGGACGGGAGAAGCGTTGTGGGGAGGGGTCTTGGGCGAGGAAAGGGGGAGGGAGAGGTGGAACAACTCCAGGAGAGAGCGGGGACAGGCGGGGACAGGGGGAGGATGAGGAGGCGACGGGAGAAACGTGGGGGGCGGTGGTGGGAGAAAAAAGAGAGAGGGGAATCTTCCCCAGTGAGATTTTGGAGGGACAGGGGAGCAACTCCGAGGACAGGCGGGGGACACGGGAGAGGATGAGGAGGGGACAAGCTGCGGGGAGCGGGAGCGGTGGGAGGGACGCGGGGGAATAGGGGAAATTCCATCCGGGGGACTTTTGGGAGGATGGGGAAAACAGAATGACTTGTAAAGGATGGGACAGCTCCCAGTGGGGTCAGGGGGACTTAAGAGGGACAGGGACATCTCTCAGAGTGATCTGGGSATGGGATCGCCCCCCAGAGGGACTTAAGGAGGACAAGGGAATGCCTCGAGGGGACTTGAGTGGGACAGGGACATCTCTCAGAGTGATCTGGGGGACAGGTCTGGAGTGGGGTAGAGGGATAGGGAAACCCTYCAAAGGGACCTGCAGGGGACCAGGACAGTTCCCACAGGGACTTGAGGGGGTCAGGGACATCTCTCAGAGGGACCTGGGGACAGGGGTTATGTGCTGGGGGAGATGAGTAGCATTTGAGGGGGACAGGGGGACCTGCAGCAAATGAGGACAATTCAGAGAGGGACGGGGCCATCTCCCAGAGGGACCTGGGGCACAGGGAGACCCTTCAGGGGACACAGGGTGGGAATGGACACCAAGAGCCCTCAGAGGAGACTTGGAGGGCCACCCTATCCTGTCTCACTCGATGCTGGGGGTGCTGTCACCACTCACTGTCACCCACCTGGCCGTGGGAGCCTCGCTGTCCGCCCTCCATCTCCCCCTGTGTCGCCGTCCCCGGTGTCACCGCGCTGTCCCCGCAGATGTCGCATACTTGCGTTCCGTCCTGCCCAGCACCACGGACGATGCCTTCTTTGACTACCTGGCCACCCTGGATGCGTCCGAGGTGACCGTCACCGCCATTCCCGAGGGCTCYGTCGTCTTCGCCAGGGTGGGACCTCCCTTCATCCTCCTTCCCAGCCATCCCAGCTCCCAGCCTTCCCCTTTTCCATGGCCCTAGATCCCCTGGAGCCCCAATCCTACCTTTCCCAGCTCTTAGCCTTTGCCTTTTCCATAGCCCTGGAACCCCAATCCTGCCTCTCCCCTTTTCCTTAGCCCTGGACCCCCATTCCTGCCTTTCCAGCCCCCAGATCACCCTTTCCTCAACACCATGGACCCCCTGAACCCCCATCTTGGGTGTCCCCACCCTGCGACTCCCCCTTTCCTTCACTCTGGGGACCCCTGGATCCCCCTTTCCTGGGCACAGGGACCACCTGCCCACCATTCCTGGGCAATAGGATCCCCCAGCACCCCATTTCCTGGCACTGGGATCCCCTTTTCCTTCCCCAATATCCTCCTGCAGCTCCTTTCCTGGCCATCCCACCTCTCCCAGGCCCAGGCCTTCCCTTTTCCTTATCYCCAGGACCCCCTGGACCCCCATTCCTGCCTTTCTCAGCCCCCACTCCCCACTTTCCTCAACAACAGGRATCCTCCTTCCCAACCATTCTGGGTCTTCTCCTTTTGTGACTCCCTTTTCCATGACATTGGGAATCCCTACACCACTCTTTCCTGGGCACAGGGACTCCCTGGACCCCATTCCTGCCTTTCCCAGCTCCTCCTTGTCCTGGAGGGGCTGCGTTGTCACCGCTGTCCCCGTAGGTGCCGTTCCTGCAGGTGAAGGGGCCGCTTCTGGTGGTGCAGCTGCTGGAGACCACCTTGCTGTGCCTGGTCAACTATGCCAGGTATTTTGGGATTGGGGATGATCCCAAACAASCTGGAAGCTGGAGAGGGGCAGGGAAGGGAGCACAGCACCCCTCAGCCCAGAGAGAGATGTTGTGAGGTCAGGAAATCTCCCAGTCCTGGGGGGTACCATGAGCCCACAAGTCCACTACTGGAGTTTAACTACTGGAATTCTACGAGTTAACTACTGGAGGATGTTCTGGCATCCCCCCAAGTTTTTCTGAGGGTTTTCCATGTCCAGCCCACCCTGTGTTCCCCTGAAGGGTGTCCCCCAGCTCTCCCTGAGAAATGTCCTGCTCTCCTGTGGGTTCTCGTGTCCCCCTTAGGATTTCCATATCTCCCAAATTCCCTTGGCCACCACATCCCTCTCCGCTGTCCCAAACCCCTGGAATCCCACGGTGATCCCTGCCCTGTCTGAGCAGGGAGGGTTCTGGAGCCCCTTCCCCTGGGCTCTGTGGGACTTGTCCYCTTTGTCCCCCAGCCTGGTGGCCACCAACGCTGCCAGATTCCGTCTCCTTGCCGGCCCTGATGTGAAGCTCATGGAGATGGGGCTGCGCCGCGCACAGGGGCCGGACGGAGCCCTCTCGGCATCCAAATATTCCTACATCGGGGGTGAGTCCCGCCCCAYGGCGCCCGGTGCCACCGCGGCCCTGCCGTCACCTGGGTGTCCCCCCCGTCCCCCCTCGCAGGCTTCGACTGCACCAGCAACATCCTGGCGGGAAAACTCTACGGAATCCCCGTGCGCGGCACCATCGCCCACTCCTTCGTCATGTCCTTCAGGTCCCTGGAGGAGGTGCAGCCACGGGTGAGCGGGGCCTGGAATGGGGTGGGATGGGATGGGATGGAAATGGG